>NW_023596448.1:24567892-24815859 GCF_011947565.3 Pollicipes pollicipes | reverse complement strand
TTTTTTGGCAAGGTGTCGGTAGCTATGTCCGGCCAATTAGATAAACCCACATATTTGCTGGTAGTACCGGACGTTTTACCCTCCTTCCTCTGCTCTACTTTGTGTTGCACCTGTGAGGCATATTGAATAGATATGCAAGGTGAAAAGATTCTCTGGCTTGAGCATGCTCTGAAAATTGGGTGGGATTCTTTTCAATATGAGTAATTACCTGCGCTACGCCGTTCCGGACCTTTTTCCAACATTCCGGACAATTTTCCGAGGTGATCTGCCGGCTAGACGTTCCCTATGTGACACTCCATTCCTCAAAGCCAAAGTGCGCTTCGAAAAGAGCCACTGTGGTTAACGTCAAAGGGGATATATTTTGACCTAATAGCGTGCTGCGAATGTCACAGAACACACGTGTTTGGAAAAGCCAAGCAGTTTAAATAAATCACTGCCGTAGTGATGAGCAATGCAATGCGATATCTCTCGGCCACTTCAAATTGAGATTCTGAGCTATTCAAAATGACTTCGAAAAAAACTATCATTACCGATAGAAATGAACGCATCACTTCCAACATCCAGTGAACAGATCAAAAAGGTGGTATGCTCACTTTCATCGAATTGGAATGTGAAATAAGTGTGATGAAATCCTGGAGAGGATCAAACAGCTTGTAAAGCAGCTCGCATATTATTACAGCACAACTTTTTGAAGGATTGTACTAGATGCTGTTGAGGACTATAGGCCGGTGTCGTCGAAAGCGTGACGAGCGTAACCAAAGCCGTAGCCGAGCCGAGCCGCGGAAGCTACGCTTCCCGTCATCCAATGTTTAAAGTGGCGCTTGGTCTACGGCCTCGCCCTTTATCAGGTGTGTAGCGTAGAATATCTGTTCAGGGGGGATAAGTAGAAAAACTCACTCCAAAAGATGCTAAAGATTCGGATTTCCCCGGGGTGCGACTCGCTTCTCTTTCAGAGCTGCGGAATAGGGGGCTGGAGCTTACTCTCCCAGCTGCATATGAAACTACGCTCCTGTCCGTGATGAAAATCTTACGCACGTTAAATAGTTCTGGTCACTCTATATTACAACCGTTCGTTTTAATGGAAAATAATCGTCAATAGCTTATTTCTTGGCCACGTCTACATCGAAGTGAAATGCCTTCGCAATCTAATGTTACTTATGCCTGAAACCCGTCCGCATTAAAATGTGCCTTTTGGACGGTTCGAGCACAAAAAATGATCACGCCAAGCGAACGTATGGGGGGGGGGGGGGTACGGCTCCTCCAGCACACACCAGAAGGCCAAAAGTCGGCGTCGCGTGATCGGTCGGCCGAACTGCCCGAGGAGGGAAACGCCCGACCCTACGGCGCAGAAACGGTTGGCGGCCGTGATCGGCTCCTTGCCACCTCGACGCGTCTGTTGTTGGTAGCCTGCACCCTGCCAGGACTGGCTGGCACTGGCGGGTGGCGGCGGGACAAAGCGACCACTGAGCAGTGAACCAAGGCAGCCACCGTCCGTCTGAAGCCGTGTACCCGTGCCATGTGGCTTCGTCCGTCTCTCAGAGGAGATCGTGCCAGGGTCAGGGTGTTTTGCTGGCGGCACGCGGCGCACGTGACCGAGATTCTGGCTTTGACGCTGAATATACTTAAAAGTTGGTAAGGACAAACCTGATAGTAAAGACAGCAGTGGCTTTCATCTATATATAATTGAGGCCATCGTTTTGGTACACAACATCTGTTTCACTATCAGGACTTGGACATGATTACACGTTAAACAATCACACCCAAAACAACTGCACTCGAAAATTATCGTTAGGTTTTATAGCAGACATCGCTTACCGGGAGTCGGCATACTCCGTCGGGATACGCTGGTCAGGATGTTGATGAGTCGAGAGTCGGGACGTTGATGAGTCGGGGGTCGGGATATTGATGGGTCGGGAGTCGGGATGTTGATGAGTCGGGGGTCGGGATATTGATTAGTCGGGAGTCGGGATGTTGATGAGTCGGGAGTCGGGATTTCACACAATTCTCTAAATTACTTCTCGGTCCGTCCGCTTATAGGTCGGCTTTAAAGCAGTACGGAAACACACGACAAATGCGGCATTCGACTCCCTGTAAGGAGAAGAGACACGAAGATCTACTCGATGCTTGAAGAATCGCAGTACTGAAGTACTGAAAGGTGATCTCGACATGTTTGGCCAAGTGAATCCACTGTTCAGCATTACTGGATGGAATGTATTCGAAAAACTGATATTCAGCATGGCGGAAATCCAGGCTTTTGACTTGTTAGCTGCTGATTCAGTGGTGATGCTCTGAATGCTCTTCCACTGGTTGAACAAATGAAGGAAAGGATAGCTGATACAGACGTTTGTTTACCGAACGGCTGAAGCTTTAGGGCCTGTACTCGATGCTGTCAGCAGAGTTTGAGGCCCAGGCATCTGAAATGGGTTTGTGACGCACGAACATACCACAAAGTTTGCCAATAAAAAGGCCGGATTCTGATGTATGCCCTCCGGCATCTTAAACATGATGCGCACCTCCGATATAAAACTCAGGTCGAACGGAACTTGGAACTATTGGCACACACAAACTGTTACACCAATCGGCCAGTGCTTTCGCCGCACATCTCCGCAGTTTCCCGCCCTCTTCCTCGCACCAGCGCCGGCAGCGCCAGGACCTGCCACCGGCACCTGTTCGCGGTGCTTTTTGGAGGCCGGCCCGGCCGCGTGCTGGTGATGCCTCCGTGTGCCAGACAATGCCTCCACTCCCAGCCCAATCACATTAAGCGCAGCATTCTGCGAGCAGCAATCTGCGGTGGGCGCGGGCGGCCCTGCATCGTATCAGGCGGTGCTGTTGTGGCAGCGACGGCTGACGCTGATTCGGCCCGAACGGCGCCTCTCCGCTTCATCGATCACTGCCCTGCGGCCCGCGGCCGGCCTCGGCTCGCGCCGGTGCCGCTCCCCGAGCGGGTGCCGCTCCCCGACGACCCCGTGCCGACTGCGTCCCACTCGCTGGCGAGTGTTGCGACCGCTGTCCGGCGCGGGGCGCGAGGTGTTGGGCCCTCGGCGGCGGGCGCGAGGTGTTGGGGTTGTGGTGAGATTGGGGTTGTGGTGAGCGGTTGGTGCTGGGTGATTCGTGTTGGGCGGGCAAGCTCTTTGCTTGGCAGACGCTCGGCGCTCGGCGTTCGGCGTTCGCTGTCGGGGTTGGGTATTCGATGCTGGGGCTTCGATGTTACGTGCTGGAATTTTGTGGTTGGCATGGGGTTTTAGTGTTCAGCGCTGGGGTCTCGGTGTTCGTTGCTGGGGTTTTGGTATTCTGTGCTGGCATCTGGTGGTCTGTGCTGGCATTTTGATGTTCTTTGCAGGTGTTCAGTGTCTGTTGCTGGTGTTCAGTGTCTATTTGGTGTTCGGTGCTAAAGTTTGGTGCTCAGTGCTTGGGATTTGGTATTCGGCGCCCGACGTTTCGCTGCTGCGGCGACGTTAGGAAGACTGTGTGATAGTTTGCATGCAGTGATAGCCGTGGCCAATGCACCCAGCCCTAATATCAAAAGAGCGCAAATGAACCAACGGCCTCATAACGAATATGTAAACGTAATGATCAGCCGCTGGTTCTATAGGCGTGCTCTGTTATCACTGACTGTGGGAAGCTAAATTCAATCCATGCAATACTTTTTAGAAGGTGCTCCGTGTCAAAGTCATAGTCATGGTGGTGTGTCGCATTTTCCCAGCTACCATGTCATGTCATTTCCGCTGACCCTGCCATGCCAGGCAGGCTCACGCGCGTGCTCTTGGCAGTATCTCACGCAGCTACCGAGCACCCGCTCCATCACTCTAAAGCAATATCTCCTGACATACGAAACGAATGTCCGGAGATATCTGCACTCGCACAGCCGTGCCGCAACGCCATTCCTGTACCATTCGCGGAATTCAGAGCAATGGCCGCTATTCGCAGGCTGTGGTCATTTTTAATGGAGCTCTGGTGCCCGTCGCGACTCCTTTTGTCCGCGTAAGATTTTGAAGGGTGGACAAGGCCCGGCAGGCCTGACGCCTGGCGTAACAGGGGAAATCGCCATGTCAGTAGCATGTAGCAGATTTTTGCGTAAATTTTACCAAAAACCTGAACATCTTGTTTCGGGGCAAATGACCGGTTATTTCCGATAGGGTTTGGCAACTACCATAGCTTTCCGCGGCATCACATTATGTTATGGTCATCATTTTATTTCCTGCGGCGATATAACTAAGTGTAAACCAGCATCATGAATGAAAACGGAAACGAGTTTTTAATGATGTTTTTGCAGCGTTGGATTATTTTCAATGAATGTGGATTGCTGGTTGTTGTTGGACAAAAATATGAGCGTTTTTTTCATGGCAGCGTTTCACGTTCACAGTCCTGTCCTTCTCAAAACCTAAACACGTCGAGTTGCTGAGCTACATGCCCGTAAGGACGTGCAGACTATTTCGTGCAGACTATTTCAAGGTCACTTAGGCATCCATGGCGTTATGCAAATCCTGCCATTCCATTGGCCATGCGGCGATCAAGGGCAAGGAAAATGAAATTGTCGAGTCTTTCATGTTTGGCGTTTGTGGGTACGATTCCCAGATATAGCGACCGTCACTTGGCTCGCAATCGATGTTGCTCAACGCGCGATGGCGTGATCAGACAATGACGCATTGAGAAGTATATTTATTATTTAGATACGAAGAAACAGGACGGGACGTCCGAACAGTTTATTGTTCTGGCACTATTTGATTAGGTTTTTTTCTGGTTCTCGGCTTGAGTATGCTTCATCAATGAATTCTACACCAAATATAGTTCCAATACCAGTACACGCCCGATAACACCGTAGAGTTCACGAAAGGATGCAATAATTTTCACGAATGCATTAAACATTTTGAGTCTATCAATATCGTATGTTCTGTTTGGACCTTGGGTGAGGGCTGACGGGACAACGGACAAAATCTTTTTTTAATACAAATTCCATAGTCAACTTTGTGCAATACTCCCACCATTTAACTGATAGAAGATCAGATTCCTGTATCCTTAATTTTCCGTCTTGGACACCTGTTGTAACGTATTTTTACCACAGCTCAGCTGAGATTGAAAGTTACTTCTGCTCCTGAATATTAAACACAACCATGAACTTCTCAGAGTAGCTAATAAGAGTAAGTCGACCAGTCCAGGAACTCTGCCACACATGCAACAGTCTCCCAGGCGCGCTTCCCCCCGTCCAGCTCCTGGGTCAGATATGACATGTGGTTGACCCGTGACCCCAAAATGACCTGGCTTTCTGGAGCATTCGGTCCAACTCTTTTCCTGTGAATCCCACGTACCCCGCTAACCAGCTAATGATAAACCTGAGAAGTGCTTCGCCCGTATTAAGCTGTGACAGCTGATCTGAACAGCCTCCAAGGAATCTTGACACACGACACTACATTTTTCTTCAAATCTGACGATCCGACGGTTTGCTTGCCCACCCGCCCCAGGTCATCACCCCGTCGCCCGGTCCAACAGCCTCTCATCTGTCACCGCCATTGACCGGCCGCGCCCAGCCTGTCGGTCGTCCACCTCACCGCACCCAGTCTTTTGGTGTTCCATCTCGCCGCTCGCTCAATGGCCCACCCAACTGCTCGCTTCCGGCCGATCCCTCATCCCCGGTCGCGCCTTCCGGTGCGGGTCACCAGAAGGTCTCCGGGGAGTGGCGGGGCCTCTCCGGCGACCCGGTCACCAAGGAGTCGGGCGCGAGACGGCGTGCGAGGCCGAAGCTAGTGGCTCCTGTGAGTCGGCTGCGAGACGCACGTGCGAGGCCGAAGCTGGTGCTCCGGCAAGTTGGCCGCGAGACGCGCGCGCAAGGCCGAAGCTGGTCGCTCCGGTGAGTCGGCTCTCGGCACAGGCGGGCTGCGCGGGAGCTGCGTCCCCATATCGGGAGCGATATGAGGACACTCGATACCTCCTCAGCTGTTGGTGAACCTCGAGTTCCGGGTGGTGTGTTTGCGCCGGCATCAGCTTCTATCTCCCACGCCATCAAACTCTCAGCAAGCGCCAGAGTCCCATCATGGAGCAATAACCTGTGTGGTCCACATTGTTGAACGACTTGAGTTCCCTTTGTGTAATCGGGAATTCCATCAAGCAAAATTGTGCGGCTTTAGGTTTCCCCGTTGAAAACGTCGGTGTAATTAGAATGCGAGTCGGTTAGAGATGGGGTTTCGGTGAATGCGAGATATTTTGATCAATACGTGAATGAAAAAGTGCTGAGTAAAGTCACAAGCCTCAAATTGTACTGGTGTTTACTGGCAGGCCATTCAGAAGGAGCACATCAGAAAGCAAGCCAGGCTGACAGGTCGGACGAGCGCGTTGATAATTCACGAGATACTAGCAGGACAGCCATTCAAGCGACTTCTGCTTGGCGTTCAAAGAGTTCAGAAGCCGGGCGGTCACAATCAAAAACGTGCTAATTAGCAGAGAACTTGTGTTACGTCTAGACAGAACCCCATGCAGCTGAGCTTCTAGGACACAGACGTCGGCGGCAGTTCCTGGCTTCGGTGGCAGCCAACCAGCCACACTCTCCAGTTACCGGCGGCCAGCTCTTACGTAACCCCTCATGGGCGGGGCAGGCGATCTCCTGGCAGCACCAATGCATGGGTGTGGGCGAAACCGCCGTGTCGCTCGGGATCGACCCAAAATGCTGTGTTCCGCTGTCGAAGGGCGCGCTGGGTGTGACCGGACAGCGGGTGTTCTCCTGATGAGTGACTGACCGCTGTTGACCGTTGACTCATTGACCGTTGACCGTTGACCGTCGACCGTTGACCGGACGGTGAAGGGAGACGGCAGCTTGGTGCTGGCCGCTTTACTTGGCCGCTGTGTGGCCGAGGGCACGCAGCTGGGGGAGGGGGAGGGGTCAGCTGCCGGTAGGGGCCAGGGGGGGGGGGGCGGACGTCACGCAGCAGGCCCGGCCAGATGTGGTCCAGTGTGGGCATCGGCTCCGCACGACAATGCCGTATAGAGGTTTTGTCTGCCACATAATGTGCCGTTATCAGACGTGTGAAACCTAATCATCTTCAAGATACGTCGGTGATGCTGCCGTTTCATCAACGCGCTGCGTTTTCTATGCGGCTCACGGAAAGCTGGATCTGTGACAAGTTCTTTGCGTTCTCGCCAATGATAGCAAACGGACTATCTCGGTATATTGGCCGTACTCACTATGCTTACGGACGATAAGGCCTGTGTTAGAACTCAAATGATGTTTGGTAAAAATCTGCAAACGATTATACCAATATCTCGTCATGATTCCGAATATAAGGCGCAGGTTCGTTTGTAACTTGAAAATCTTTAGTTGTCTTTGCGCTATTTTGTCATGCAAAAAACTTGCACCAAAAATTACGTCTCTAAGAATTCCAACTTAGTTGTGTCGTCACTTCAACAGAAACGCGAATGAGTTCGTTCACTTAAAAGGGGAAGAGTTGGCACACATAAAAGCGAATAAGTCTGTGTTCAATGCAGAAGCACTTAAAGTTACTTAGTCCTGTCGTCGTGACATGTACCACACATATGTCATCATGCATATGTGTCTTGCGCCTCAACAGGCTTGAAAAGCAAAGCGGTACGAACAGAAGCAAAATAAATATCACCTCACGGGTGTCAAAAATTCCCTGTTGAGGGAATTCAAGCCAGCCAGGCCTCAAGGCCTCCATCTTGTCAGAACTGTTCTATGTCTTCAATGACAGCAGGGCACAGCCGAGCCCGAAATACCAATATAAACTGGGAGGGATAAGCACGTGTCCTGTCGCACCGCAGATCAGCACCTCCCAACCCGAGAGGCCAGCACGTCCGGCGACGATACACCGCGACACCGGACTCCGACTCCGGCTCCGAGAACCCCTTCTCCCCCTCCCCCGCGGCTCGGCGGCGGCTAAACGCCCGCGGGGTGCCCGCTCGGCTCGTGCGGCCGCTTGATTGGCCGCCGGCCGCGGCTGCCACGACGCCGCGGGGTGCGGCAGGCCCGTGAGCGGCGGCTCCTGATTCGTCGGCAGTCTACCCGCCGGATGAAAGGTCAAGGTCGCTTGCTCCGGGTGCGCAGGCGGTCGCGCAGATACCGATCCATCGTCCCGGGGTGCAGAGGGAAGCCGCCAGGCCGGCCGGCAGCGGCCCGGGGCACGGTCGCTGACATCACAAGGAGAGCAATTATCTTGGATGAATGACAGTGATTTGGACGATTGGCGTGTGAATGGAGCAGCAGATTTCCAACGGACGTATTTATGATTTGAGAGTGCAACGCTCATGTTTATTGCACCGTGGGGTTTGGTATAGATGAACTCGTAGGACCATGGGTTAAGTACGAATGGGATTTAAGGACCGGGGCCTGCGATGTGCCGTATTGTAGCAGACAGTGAAGCGAAATGGTCTTTCTGAACATTCGTGCATTTCTATTTCATTTCATCAATCGCAGAAACCCGCCCTACCGTTTGACGTTCGAAACCGTCTCCTTTTTCCTATTATGATGCTCCTTTCTGTTCTTCAAGGTCGTCACCCATCCGAAAGGATGACTTTTGCAAATATTGTTCTGATTTACTGCTTTCAGGCTCACTTGATAGAAGGCCGAGTCGAGTTTTATGCACATGAATTACACTAACGGCATGGAAAAAATCGTTGCAATGCAGACTTCAATGAACTCCGTGACTTGTGACGACGCGCTGGTTTTGACAAATACGAGGCTGGAACCAAATCAAGACCGCCAGGTTGAGCTTACTGGCCGGGAAGGTGGAAAGCATTGCTGGAAGGACGCACTGAATGCCGGTCATAACATCCATTTGATGCGAATCGAATTGAAAATAGTCCGGAGCAATGCCTCGTCATGAAATGGAACCCCCCCCCCCCCCCCGTCAAATGGCTGACATTACCTGCCGCCATACCGGGGCAGATGAGTTTGTGGAGCGAATTTTCGATGACAGTTGCAGTGATTCCGCTCATTCACCTGTCCATCGTGCGCCGGACTGGGGTGTCACATGTGTGAATATGGAGGTTAGACAATATCTGCCACCGGCGCCTGGCGTAGGGTCGGTGTCCGGTCGCGCTGCATTGCGCTCACTTACGGCAGCCGTGCCGCTGTTACGAGTCTCTCCCAGAATTCCCCCTTCCATCATGCGCGACACATATTGTCTTGTCTCGACGACATCTTGTCGTATGTTCATACATCCCCTCACGGGCCGTGACGTACTGTGATCGTCAGACACCCGTCCTCCTCGTCCCGTTTCGTCCCATCTTCCCCGTCCCGTTTCGTCCCCTCTTCCCCGTCCCGCCTCGTCTCATCTTCCCCATCCCGTCTCGTCTCATCTTCCCCGTCCCGTCACCCCTCATCCTCCCCATCCCGTCTCGTCTCATCTTCCCCATCCCGTCTCGGCCCACCTTCCCCGTCCCGTCTCGTCCCATCATCTCACATATCTTCTGCCTCGCTTCTGTCACCTGCCATCTCATCTCACGCGAATCCCACGCCTGCCCCTTCCTTTCGACCCGGGCTCAAGGGGGTCCTCACAAACGAAACCTCTCCGGCTCGAACAACCGGCATGACCGGCAGGCAGTACGGCGGCCATGTCGGTCGGAGGTCCCGCCCTGCCGAGTGACTGCTCGGGCAGTCGTCCCACACGCCCGTCCATTCCTGTGTGGCATCCTGGGTCGCTGCGATCCACCTCCGGCCATTCGGGCGGGTCGTCCGCCCCCGTCCTCCGGCCACTCGCGCGGGTCGTCCGTTTCCGGTCGTGCACGCGCGACGGCGGCCGCGCTGCGTGACGGTGACGTGACGTGACGTGACGGCGGTCATTGCGGCGGGATCGACCCGGCACGTGTCCGCCAACCCTACCGCTGGTGGGGACGAGTTGCCGCACGACTCCAATCGGTCGGCGTAGTGACCGACTTGCGGAGTCCGTCGTCGGCTTCGAGGCTAAGGTCAGCTGGGGGCCGTTCCTCGATGGCGAGGTATCTGCCGGGGGTGACGTGACCGGTAATGTCGCGAACAGATGCGTCACAACAGCCTCTGCGCTGACACCGAAAAGGTTACACTCTTGGCTGGTTGGTGAAAATGCGTCTTGCACGGCGTGCCTGCCTGCAACGTCACAGGTCTACACGGCTTTGCCCATGAAGAACACTCTTAGGCATTCACCCTCATGGCTGGTGGATGCGGAAGGCAGAAGTCTGGATCAAGGTTTGGTCGGATGTAACCAATCACGGCTAGGTGTGTGTGGTATTGATGAAACTGGCCGCGGGCCAAAAAAACGCCATCATTTTTTATGCTATCGAGGGTCGAAGACAAAGTTTGTCTCGATCAATGCAGAACTTGACAGAGGCACGGCAACGTATCCGCACGAGAACGCTGCGGTAAGGAATGAGGTGGATTAAAACAAATTGGGTGTGAAAAGATTTGGTCCCGGCTCTAGCTGGTGTTCGCGGATGCGGACGACATAGATTTAAAGCTAGTTCTTAGTTGACAGAACCGAAGGTAGCCTACCCACCGCGCGCGTTCAACCGAAGCTTAACTACAATCCTGGCCTACCTCCGAAGGTGGGTCATATTGCCGGGGCAGTGACGAAGCTGAACGTGGCGCAGTTCTGAAATACACCCGGAATGCGACCTTATCTGAAACAGTACAACGCCCGTGAAGTGCAAACGAGGTCAAACTACACCCTTGTTAAACATCAGTGGTTGGTCTCACACCCGATAATTGTACATACAATATACCTCCGAAGCTCATCAACACACCCAAAGTGTGGAATGCGACTGGAGCCGCACTAAAGGAAATGTTCCACATCTGAATATATTGAAGCAAGCATCAAATATGGTGAAATGAGCTTATTTATAATTGTTGGTATAATTTCAAGTTGAAAAGGCTGGTCTGAACCCCACAATTTCTCTGTTCAGTAAATATGTGTGTCCTTGCCGGAAGGAAAGCTCGGTCCCGTGGTTTTTTTTTAAGAGGCAGCGAGGCTTATCACACAATATACAATTGCTCTCAGCATTGTACGAGGGATATGGCTATTAATACTGTTATCAAGATGGCTATTGTAGTTCAGATTCCCATACAAATGAAGAACACTCCCCTTAACCCTCTGACATACAGCCGAACTGAGCAACAACTTCCTTAAACGATAGCCGAAGTTCAGGTGAACCACTTACGCACAGCCAAAGCTGAACTGCACCCTAGCGTGCGCCCGAAGCTTAAGGGGAGCGTTCCATATTTATTTGGGGTTTTTGAACTGAAATAGCCGTCATGAACACCTTTCGGTGCTGTTCACAATCCTACCATTTGTAAAACCTAAACCACTCTACTTTCTGAGTTAAACGCCCGCGAAAATGGGGGAGGGGTATATCGGAGAGAGTATTTCAAAGTCACCGTGGTATTTATGATGTCATGATAACGTCATTCAAATCCTGCCGTTTCACATGCCAAGCGGCGATCAAGGCCTGTAAAAATTCGGGGCGTTCATGTGTTGCGTTCGTGAGCGCGATTTCCAGATATAACGGCCGTCAGTGGGCTCTCAACGAATATCGTGCGAGGTACAATGCCGTAATCAAACCATGACATATTGATGAGCGTATTTATGAAACAGAGTGTATTTATGAAACTGTGTTATTTAGAGCGTATTTACGTAAACTGTGTTAAACAGAGCGTATTTATGAAACTGTGTTATTTAAGCATCCTTTTCCCCTTAAAAAGTAGGCGAATTGTTATAAGTGAGCCTGTTGCACCATGTCCGGTGCTTTTTAATACCTTCAAAGGTGAATTATTCCCTTTAACGGAGAAGTCTACTGTGAAGATATTGGTGCAAGCATCAGAGATATGATGGAGAATGGTTCTAGGTGCGTAAGGCTGCGCTGGACAACTCGGTCTCACTATTTTGTTACTATTCGCCTCAAAACGTTAATGTTTGATTACATCATGGAATGCTTGTGTCGCACCAAAGTCGCTGGAAGAATGACGCATCAGATTGCCCAGCAGCGGATGACCCGACTCACCTGTAGTAGTTCAGGCCGCCGAGAGGTGGCATGTTCAGTAATGCATGTGTGTTAACCCGAATATCGTCATGAGCGTGTATGTCGGCTCTTTATCGTGGTTTTCCTGTTTATTTTTTTGTTTTCACTTGTATTTACATTCTCGGTTGTAGCGCTATCTCTGCGTTTTTCGATTCCGAGCCCATTTCTCTCATAGCTAGGAGCACTGCTCAAGTTCCTGCAGTATATCACAAAGCATAGCCGTGTATGAACTTGCCATTAGCGTATTTAATAGGTCAGAAGCTAACTGGATGATGCTCTGATTGTTGTTGACGAACCCCAAATACAAATAACTCAGTGGTCATATTTTTCTTAACTTTGAATACAGTATGGTCATTAAGAAGGCGGAAGTCGTGTAGCGTTTCGTTGACATGCATCTCCCGTTGACTTAAAATAAGGCAGCGTTAGAGACCCGCACAAGTTCGTTTATACCCAACTCAGAAACGAGAGAATTAGGGGTCTTGTTCAGAGCATAACCATTGGCTGCAGGAAATCTTCCCGAAAATAGCTATCTCAATTCAAATCCCCATAAAAATATGGAGCACTTCCTCTAACGCACACCATCCGATGCCCTCGGAGCTTGACGTCACGTCACGTTAAGTGACGTGCCAGCCCGCCTCGGCTCCGGCTGTAATTGGCTGCCGGAAATCGAGCGGAACACTGACAAAAGAGACGTATGACGGCGCATCGGTCGCTCGGGGCGCGAGCTCGTGCCGAGGCTCGCCGGCCCCATCCACAGAGACGGCGCGCGCCCTCTGGTGTCACGAGGACCGTGCTGCGCGTGCTGATAACAGGAACGTTAAATTGCAGCTGGACAGCCAGCGTCAGTTTTGCGAGTCCACCGGGTCAGCGCCCACCGAAGCACGTCGGTAGCACACCAGATCTAATGGATACTTTGTCCACTAGTCCATAGGGTTCACGCGTTCAAGGTGTGATGAACCCGGCACCAAACGAAAGATGGCCTAAATGTCTTGAGCCGATTCATTGCTGATTGTTGATCTAGAGCAGCAAAACTACCACGGCGAACCAGGCCAAAGTTTTCCTGCACGGTACACCATGATCATTTTTCTTTCTTTTTTTTTTACTTCCGCGGGATGCCAAGTGGTCTCAGTAGCTCAACGGCAACGTACGGGTCCATAATCCAACGGCTGTTCGAGGCTTTTCTCCAGATATAGTGTTAGAACTAATTTCTAGTCCGAAGTGTATTGGACTTTTCTTCCAGTTAATTATGGAATATGTTAAATTGTTTGCTACCAGGTACATGCTGCCAGTGTTGTGTAGTATGCGATTCCCTGAGACATTCGTGCAAATAGTCCTCGCACAATTATCAGTAAAAGTTTTATCATTCACTAATGTGGCACATGCGTCAAGCCACCTTCAGTTAGCGGGTGTCGTATGTTAGTGTAATCGAAAAATCAAGCACACGTTGCACATCTACTGTGTTTCTGGTCGAACACTGCATATTTTGTTTGTACTGATCTTTAACCCGGTATTTATTACTCTGCGCTGGGACTGGGCAGGGGGAGGCTGTGGTAGGCTGTATGCAAACAGGCATGCGATCAAAACCAAGCAATGGCTAGGTTTCTCCTTGGGCTTGTCTGCCTTTTGTTCGAAGCTGGTGGGAAGCTGACGACGCGGTGTTGGCGGAGGTATGAACAGTTAATTATGCACAGCCATCACAGCTGGAGAAGAAAACAAAGGTTAGAAGCCCTCCATGCGCCTTGGTGTACTTGAGCTTAGTGCGTGGATAGGACAGGGTCACAGACATCGAAACTTATGGTTAATAATGCAAAGTCGTGTTGCACATCAGCGTTTGACGGGGCGAGCAACGTAAAGGCGTGCAGGCTGTAAAACAAAGCGGGTTCTCAGGCCCGAACGTGCAGCATATCCGAGACTTCTGGTCATTTTGAATTCTGCAAGTTTTGCATTGAAGTTAGGGGTGTGGTTTGTTCAGAGATGTCCTGGCATGCCCGCTGTCGAATTCGGAAGCGCGGTGGGCCAGATGGGAGTTCAAACACACATTTGTCGCGTGGGTTTGTAATTTCTAAAACTTAACTGGAGAATAGATTATCACCGAGATGCATATATGTATGTAATCAAATGGGACGTTGGGATCCGGCCACGCTGGCATTCGCTAATCGGAGCGTGGGAAATGGAGCTGAGATTCGGATTCAGAATGGAGTGAGTCCGGAGAATTGACCACGCAACCAGCATGCGAAAATGTCGAAACATTCAAACGCTGTTCACACACATGTACGAATGCGGAACAAACGCATCATTTGGGATCAAATAAACATGCAAATTTGACGCCTCTGCGACTGTGGATCGTATCCAAGACTTGCCTTTCAAGAAAGTGAACGAGATACGCCCGACTGTGTCCGGGCCCGAAAATTTGTCTGATTACAGTGCTCCAATTCACGTATCGAAATATTCGAATGCACACGCAAAACAGAATGCTTACCTTCACCAAAAGCTTTGTTCTAAAACGTTAAAGAGGGAGCCCTTTTCAAGATTCTACCTATGAATGGCGCAGCTCGTAATAAACTGCCCTGGAAATTGGACCGGGAAAGGTTATATCCTTGCCACTTCTCGTATGTGCATTGGCTGTTTCATGTGGTCTTTCACAGATAAGACAGTTCTAATGGCCTTATTCCTCGTAGAATAACCAAAAGAATTGTGATATAGATGTATTATTTGTATGTGGTCTCCTTTGTCCAGGCTATTCTACGAGGAATAAAGCTACGAGCACTGCCTTATCTGTACAGATAATGCTCCTAGCAAACGCACGTAACAACTTACGTGATATCTTACAGGTGAAAACTTCCTTTGTCTTTATGCTACAAATCACAATGCAACAGAACACATCGATGAAAGTGATAACACCGACGCACATTTGCGTCAGCTGTCTTCACTTAAACCCGCTGAAACTCCTATAGTCACATGCCATATACATATGAAGTAATCCAATAAGCCGTGTGACTTCCGTCGTGGCATGATGCTGCAGCAGCGGAGATTCGTGGCATGGTGCTCTGCAACAGCAGAGGCTCGTGGCATGATGCTGCAACAGCAGATGTTTTTGGAGGCGCAGACAACGATATCCGGTGCCGTGCCGTAGCTGCAGGCAGGACGCTGCCTGGTCCAGGTGGGCCATCCTTCGCCCGAATCGATGGCCCCCCGCGAGCCGCATCCCTGCCCAAATCGTTGTAATATATTTAAGCGTCGGGAAAATGTTATTATTCGTTCCACTGCAATCGTCGCAAACCGCATTTATATCCCCGTCCCAGCGAAGTATGGGATGACGCAAAAGCACACAAGCAGAAAATGTTTATCGCTGCCTTTAAAAATAAAGCGCGAAGGTCATTGCAAGATGGCTCATAGCCCTGGAAATAGAAAATCTACCGACTAAGATGGAAGCAGAGGAGGGTGAGCCATGCCTTAGTAGACGCGTTTTGAGTATGAGTGGATGAAGATTGTGGATTGAGGATGTTAGGAAAGTAGAACGCGGAATGTGCGAGGTAAAACGTGCCGAACAATTTGTCTTATTGGAGACCTACGGTGTATATAACTGGTCGAACTGTCATCAGTGCGACTCGTTTTCGTTCTTCTTTCTTGTTCACTAGCCATTCCCTGAACAAATGACCCCATTCCCATGGGCGATGACCATTTAGTTCGTCTTTCCGGTCACTGGTCTTTCCAAACGGCCACCACCCGATATTCCAGTTACAGATGTGTTTTTTCAAATCTTGCAACTTTTCCAACCCACTCTAAACATCCCCTCAAATAAACCGCCACGGCCCCCGATTCAGAGGCGCGCGCAGAGTTGATTCTGGGAAGCCTGTCGAGACAAATCGCTGTCTCTTCAGATCATGATCAGATCATACAATGCTACTAAAGCCGACATTCCGCTAAAACAAGCCTTATTTTAAGGATATGTACGAACAACCATTAACAACGCCCAAGAAAAACCTTAGTTGAATATTAGCGAGTGTAGGGAATGCCTACGGACGTCAACACACTGATACAGTATGGTGACTTCGATGTTGAAATCAGTTACTGCTGCTAATATGATCGCTGTTTGTCCATTCGCCGACATGTTTTTTATATTCTAAATGCACAGACATGGCTAATGCAGACACTGTAGGGTGTCATGTAAGGCAACGATTCTGGTGAGCAGTGACCCATATTTAAATCTGGAAAATTCTAGTAACTCTGTGATCGATAAGAAGCTTGCCGTGACAATACAGCTTAGTGCACATGCCCTAGAGGTGAATTTATCAAGTCACGAAGGTGATCATATGCACACGCATACGAAATAAAAAGTTTGTGAATAATGTTAAACTTGTAGACATCCCAACTACAACCCATGCAGGGCACTGTGGGACACAAGCATACAGACATCCCGCCGATTTCGCATATCCTACATCCCCTACATCCACATCCTACATCCCCTACATTCACATTGTACATCCACTGGGCGTGCATGTAAGCATCAAAACAAAGGTGGATGTAAGCGTCACTTTATTTGGTGGTGAACGTACACTGATGTTAGCGTTATAACCACTTGACAACTATCAAAAGGTCTATGCATCCCATTGCGCAAAGTCTGTTCCGCCACATCGGAAATGCCTTACAGCCATGGCTTGAGTGTATATGTATATATATATATATATATATATATATATATATATATGCATCTGATCATATATATATAGCTATATATATATATATGTGTGTGTGGTGTGTGTGGTGTGTGTGTGTGTGTGTGTGATGTGTGTGTGTGTGTGTGTGTGTGTGTGTGTGTGTGTGTGTGTGTGTGGTGTGTGTGTGTGTGGTGTGTGTGTGTGTGTGTGTGTGTGTGTGTGTGTGTGTGTGTGTGTGTGTGTGTGTGTGTGTGTGTGTGTGTGTGTGTGTGTGTGTGTGTGTGTGTGTGTGTGTGTGTGTGTGTGTGTGTGTGTGTGTGTGGTGTGTTGTGGGTGGGTGTGTGTGTGTGTGTGTGTGTGTGTGTGTGTGTTTCTTTACATATAGTTATGTATAGTACTATGTATAGTTATGATATTGTACAGTTGCATGCAAAATGTATATTATGCAGTTTACAGGGTGTGGTTCACATTTGCATGGGGCTTTGAACCGAAATGGCGATCTTGAAGATCATTCAGCGCGGCTCACAGCCCTGCCCTTCGTAAGATCTAAGCCCCTCTAGTTGTTTAGCTACACGCCCGCGAAGATGTACAGATTATTTCGTGCAAGCTGTTTCAAGGCCACCCAGCGTCCATGACGCCATAATAATGTTTTTGAAGGCCTGCCATTCCAGTTGTAATACGACGATCAAGGCTAAACCAAATTAATTGAAGCATTACACAACAATATATTATTGAATGATTATATCTTGTCGAAAGGGCTCTGATCCAAATAACCAAACCAAGCAGCATGACCAGACAATGATGTCTTGAGAGGCGATTTCCTAAAAATAAAAATGGTGTTGTCCTAGAGGCAGTCTTTTTCCACTTGAAATTATTCCAACAGTTGTAAGTGAGCTTATTTGATCATATGTGATGCTGGATTTAATTATCTGCAAATGTGGAGCAATCTCTTTAATGGCGCAAGCTCGTTAACGGGTCGAGCTCGCAAAAACAGACATTTTGGGATGTTATCATATTTAATTAGTGTAATTAAGGATTGCAGCAGATGTGTAGAACCACTAACTCGTTAGAAGCTACCAATTTGCACTAACTCCCGATTTCCAAGCAGCACGTTCACAGAGATAGGATGAGAGAGAGGCTTCAGAGGACGAAGAACTTGGCCTTTGCATTAAGCGCTGGCAAACATACAGAAACATCGCTGAACAAATCAGCATGCTGAAAGTCATGGTGGCTAAAGCGACGGAGACGGCAGTGTTTTAGCTGTTGCCTTGGTTAAATCGTTAAGGCAAATGTCAGGGCTTGGCTGTGGAGAGAACTTGCCGAGCAGTCCTGACTGAGTCGGGAGGCCACGAGGAGAGCGCACAAAAAGCAAGCCACGCTCTTGATGTACAAAAAAGCACTCTGTGTAGCGCGAGGGCTTCATCCACGTCTTCGCAGCTCGGACGAACTTTAGCTTGAGCAGTAGCTTCTCAACTTATTGCAAGCTTTCAAGAGTCCGTCTTACTCACGGCTCGTCTGAACGCATCTGAGTGCGGTTTCCGTGTCGTTAGCTGTTAAGCAACTTCTACTCGCGTCGATCTTGATTTGCCTGAAGAAAAAGAACAGAGTTGATGTGCGTTGTTCGATCACCGGAGGTACCAGCCATGTCAGTGTTACAGATGACTTGCAATATGTTTATCGGCAAGCGAGGCCTGATGAGATTGGGCCTGCAAAAAAGCTGCGAGATCATGTTCGAGCCAGCTGAGTCAAAATCACAAAAAAAATTACCGCTAGACACCACGAAAAGCTGAAATCTTGCTACCTCTGCGTCTTATCTTCGTCGTAACTCTCTGTATCGAAATTCTGTGATAGCGATGCTCTTACCATGACTTTACTTGCCATAGAGCCACATTAGGAAACAGTTTGTGAAACTATTACAATCCCGTGGCAAACGTGCGCTGGAAAAGAGCGGAACATCGATTGATACAGGGTGGGGGGGGGGGGGGTATATAACAATGTCTTTAAGCTGTTTCCTTAAAGGAAGTATCCCACTTTCGGGAACGTTTGAAAAAAAAACACACAAACCATGGTGAAGCCTCAGGACTAATGTATGATGAAGATAAAGGGACGGGATAAAAGCTATGATATCGTCCGAGCACCAACCACATGGCACGAAGAGGGGTCAGTAGGCGGGCCAGGTCTCGTGCCGTAGGACTCCCTGGTGCCTATAGTCTTGCCCCACCACCAACCATTCTCCTTCATGCCATGACTGGTCGACTAAAGGCTCTTCGTCCAGCCCAAACCAAAGCAAAGCTGCCAGGTCAAGGCATCAGGTGGTCGAGCACGCTTGAGATTCGGATGTTAGGTGAGGAGACGAGCCTAGGATTAGGCCCGAATCAGCGAGGGTTGCTAGGGCAACGCAACAATCAGCGAGGGCTGCTAGGGCATCACACAACATGGCAAGTTGGACTTTCCGAAGGCGAATATCGGGGACTGTTGTTGACGCCAGAATACTTATGAGGTAGGTAAAATGTAGTTAGTGTGGTGGTGTATACAAATAGCCCACAAAAACCATTAAGCAATTTGAATTAAAACATCACATCGAAACACCACCGGGTTTGATTGGTGTTATCATTCCAGAATGAACCTACGTTAACTAAAGAATGCTTATCATGAAGATCCAGAGCTTTGCAGGTATATAATAACAGGATAAGAGATCAGAATCTACATGTGCTTGGGAAAGCTCAGGAGAGGGTTCCCCAGCCAGCCACAGAATGCGAATGAAGTCGGCTGCCAACAGCTCAATGCGGAGCTGAAATATGGCCGCGTTGGCGGTTTTAGATTAATCTGCTCCACGAACAAAAGGGCAGCACCCCATCAGCCCCGGACTTGGTGAGAGGAACTTTGCAGCGGGCGTTGTCTTCCGAGTTCCAAAAGTGTTTGTGCCAAATGTCGCAGACTGGTTGTGCCATGGTAGACTTGGATTTCCGACACAAATCTGACAGTTCAGTCGCGTTTGCGATGCGATATCATCCGGCAACATATTGTTTCGCGTCAACGAACCAGTGCTCGGTGGCGTCGTCCTGAAGTGCCGATTGGCTGCCAACCAGCCAACCAAAGCGGAAAGCCACCAATGGGACGAGCGCTGAAAAGAAAGGGGTGGATGTTGTACATGAAAACTGAAGCATTGGACGAAGAAGTGCGGAGAGTGGTGGGCCATATACGCTACGAGTGTGCGAGCTATGCAACGCATGCCAATTCATGACATATTACATGTGATGTATGCATGCTGTAGTTTCTCCAGCCCAGCGTGCCATGGCTTAAGTATTCTATCTTTACCAAGGTAAAGTTCATAACAATCCATTTTGAGGGAATGGAATCCCGCAGAAGAAGCAATAACAATGCTGAAATAACCCAGAAGTAATGAGTAGCAGCTGTGTCCAAGGGCGTGGCTTTCCGCTTGCGATTAGGGGGCCCCGCCCCTCCCCCCCCCCCCCAACACTGAAAAGCTACCAAATGCAAGGAGAACCTCAACCTCTGGGTATTTTTAGAAGTCAGTTTTATCTTTTTTGTCTGCTCAGCAACCTAAACTAACTTCGCAAAAGCCTCACTCTTGTATTCTGCACAACCAGTTTTCAAAATTGTTACGGATCATCATTACACACACAGCGAGGTGGGGAACTGGGTACGTCTTATGGATGCAGCTACCCAGAGCATATTGGAGCAAGGAAAAATCACCTAATGGCACGGCTGAATTTAGAACATGACTCTGTATTGAACTCGAACATAGTTTGCTAAATCCACCAATCCTCTGCAGCTTAGACATCATCTGCGAACTATGCTGCTTATACGTAGCAATGCTTTTCTGGTCTATGCACTGTGCACGCGGTGAGAGGGAGAGGGAGAGGGAGAGGAAGGGAGAGGGAGAGGGAGAGGGAGAGGGAGGGAGAGGGAGAGGGGAGAGGGGGAGAGGGAGAGGGAGAGGGAGAGGAGAGGGAGAGGGAGAGGGAGAGGGAGAGGGAGAGGAGAGGGAGAGGGAGGAGAGAGAGAGAGAGAGAGAGAGAGAGAGAGAGAGAGAGAGAGAGAGAGAAAGAGAGAGAGATACATATAATGTATATATATAGTTATGTATATATATATATATTATATATATATAGATATATATATATATATATATATATGTGTGTGTGTGTGTGTGTATGTGTGTGCATCTGTATATGTATGTATGTATGCTATATATCAAACGTATCCAGGGACGAAATCGGTGCACGTAGATCGGCAAAACTGGTCAATATCGTCAGCTTTTGAATGAGTTCGGATTCATATCCAAAATAATCTTCAGGGTTTTTATACGGACGCGTATACATACGGAGAGAATGTAGGACTAGCTCGTATTTCCCAGTCACGTTGGGATGGGTAACCAGGTTCCAAGGACAAGTCATAAAGTAATTATGGCACACTTGTCTCTCACCAGGTGCAATGCTTGGCTCTCCGAGGGGGGCGTAGTTTTCCGGGAGCGAATGGGGGGCGGGGGGCTGAATCGTAAAAAAATGATGAACCCCATCCCCAAACTCGCCAAAATTGGGTTTCCCACCGGAGTGTTTTCTTTTTGCTTCAAAGTTTCGGATGGGGTGGGGGTAGAGCCAAGTTTGTTGCATGAAGGGGAAGGGGAGAGGCTGAAGCGCCCCAACTGAACAGAAAACTATGCACCTGCCTTGCCCGCATCGTTGACTTCTCATACGACATGTGAACCGTTGTTAAGTTGAAGGACTGGGACGCATTCTGTTAGCTGTATTTTTCACCGTACTGGAGGCATCTGCAGTTTAAACTACAACATGAAGATAATTTGTCTTGTAGCCCAACCCTAAGCTTCATTACTGGACGGGGACAAGCGTAGTCAGCTGTTGTTCACATAAGTCCATTGCCGTCTATGCTGTTTGAAAGGCTATTGTTTTGGAACCTCTCGGCAATGGGAAGTGTTGTTCCTTATATTTGTTCCACGGCATTTATGACTGTAAGGCACATTTTTGCTGATTGGACTGGATTTGCCAATACTTGGAACTACCTGGCATACCTTTGGGATTTTGATGCACAATCTGTATTTACTAAAGGCGCACCTACATATAGGTATGTATGACTGAAGGCTTGTCATGAAACCCAGGAAATTGTAAACTCAGTCATGATTTATGCATGCTGACTCTGGTGGCAGCTGTTCAAGTTCTTTTCTTTCAAGGCCTGAATGGTAGACTCCTTGCGAACAACCTTCCAAAGGACTAGGAGAATTTTGTCTTGGCCAGAAATGGGTCGATGTCTGGTACAAGGAGGCTTGAATATTTATTCCTTTGTATATTCAAAATTATCTAAATTCTAGTTGTTTAAATGCACTATATCTAAACAACTTAGTGCTACTCAAAACACATGATTGTAGTTGTTTGCATGTATTATATAAAGCACCTTGAGTGCTACTTAAAAAACATAACTGAAGAAATCAATGTAGAATGACATTTCCTTGCCGTGGTCCTAATATTATGACAACTTGAAAGATGTGTGCCTGCAATGACAACTAAGAGTCCTTAGAGTAACCCACGACAGAGCTAACTTAAGAAATACAAAGGTTTCAGCCTTCTACATCCCCTTTGTTTTGGCATTTGCACTACTTTCGCGGTTGTAATGTGGTTAACCTGGATATGAAAAATACGGCTAGCGGGGCCCGTGCGTTGGTGGGGGAGCGGGAAAATTTCCTGAGTGGGGCAGGTGTCAAAGCTTGGGTGCGGGCGGCGCCGGTTTTCAAATCTCAAAAATTGGCAGCTCTGATCCACGCTCAGGTGTCTGCCAAAATGATCATTTTGGGTGCGAAATGGCTGAAACATAGGTTCATGGCTGGCTTCCGGGGAGGCCTAGCAACGCCCGGGGATTACGACCCGACGGCGCACCTGACCGCTCACTCGGTCCTGCTGCGAATATCCTTGGCCACTAACAGTCATTTTCCGAAATCCACCATTTACGAACAGTGTACACGGAGGAGCACTCATAACAGGAGCGGTGCTTCATAAATTCATAGGGAGATATTGGACGGATTTTCCGAATCTGCCAGGGCTCTTTGCGGGTTTTTAGTACTTGCTGTTAGTATTTGCACGGGCTGAAAACTTTCGGTCGAAGATAGAGACAAACAAACTGGGAGAGCGGGGGGGGGGGGGGGGGGATAAGGTGCCGTCAGGGAACCTTCAGTACGGTACTCCGCCTATGTTATCAAGTTTATGTCGACTTACATTGCTGTTGAGCCGCCGTCTTCGCCGTCGTCGGTTCCCGAGTGTTCCTGATGGTCGCGCTATCGGCCCGAACTGGCGGTCCACGGTGGCCGCCAGGGGAGGGGGGGGGGGGGGCGGTGTGCCTCACTACCCCCGCACGCGTTAATGGGCCCCAGGGGTGAGTTGGCCGCCGCCGAAAAACACGCTGGCCGCGTCGGAGGGCTTGAGTGTAAATCCACTTAGCGACAGGCAGCAGCTTCGGCGAGAAATCGGGGATTTGGAACAGACGACTGGCTGGAAGGTGTGGGGGGGGGGGGAGGGGCAGAGCGCGCGATGGAACGGGGCAGGCGTTGAACATTTTCTGAGCTGAGTAAGATGTTGAGTTATCGCTGTGTAAGGTTCGTCACTGCGCAACGGTGGCGATTGACGCAGTATTTTAAAATGACGACGACCTCAAAAGGTGAACTAAAATCGAGCTACAAGCCGACGAGCTGCAAGTCCTCGCGAGCTACAAGCCCCCAAGATCTGCAGTCGACGCCAAAAGCGTCTTCCGGGCCCACTTCGCAGAATCGCGTGCTACCGAGAACCGCACGCAAGCTGGCTGTTACATAACTGGCGTTCCATTTACGCAACGTGCCGGGCAATATCAGCATACTCAGCATGCCATTGAGAGCACTCCCAGCACGGACGTCGGTGGGGCGTTGAGCCGGGTGGGCGGCCCGCCGGTGGCGGCTGGCTCTGTGGTGCCGGCTCTGCGTCCGGCTGCAGGGAGATCGAAGGCCGATCTCGAGGAATCGCAGGCCGACCTCTGGGGAAATCGGAGAGTGATCTCTGGGGAGAGTGGAGACCGATCTTTGGGAATATCGGATACCGGTTCCTGGACGACTGAAGTCTGCAGATATATACCGGAAACGGCTCCAGACACGCACTGTAAACGACCGTAGCAGGGCTTGTGGTTTTCTATTTAATCGAGGGGGCTTCGGCCCTCTTCCAACTTGGGCTTCAGCCTCCCACTAACTTTGGAAAGAAAAGGGGCTAATCTGAGGAGAAAGCCTTTTTATTAGCATATTTTGGGTGTAGGCTGGGTCATTTTTCATTGTTTAGCCTAGGCCGTTCGACTTATCGTGTGAAACTAGGCCCCTGGATCGAAGGAATGCGGCGGGGGTGTCTGCAGTAGCGCAACAAAATGGTCTGTAGCCCCGCGGCGGCATATCAACTAGCCAAAGTTGTCAATTTAACATGGAAAAATTGGCACATACAATGCAAATAAATGTTCTCACGCATGAAAACGTGTCGTGTAAAAAATAAAGAATAAGCAATGTCCATAGCTAATAGGCAGCAAGCTAACAACCTTTCCATTTGCATAGACAAGCAGTCGGTACCTGAATGATGGCCTGATTACGATTGCCTGCGTCTAGCAGCGAGGATGAGAGCTCAACTACCAAACTGTTCCTTTAATGCTGCATTTATCCTTGAAAGCCTCTAGCGCGGTTGCACACAGAACACCGATCAGCCTCGGTATTCGCATGGTCCCATGGCAAGTAAACAACCGGCGCGGGAGGTAGACGTAGGACTTGGTGGAAGACGAGTGCGCCACAAATGGCCTCGTGTCTCGCGCACGGACAGCTAATGATTCATTCAACGGTGGCTAGCAACTTCGAGCTCGTCCAAGCCTGTCCTTTGGACGGTGAAGGCCATGCTTAGATATGCATTTGAGCTCCTTGAAACAGGTTGACGATATCTATGCCGTTAATAATGATGGCATTTTGTCGCTAAAAGGCATAAGCGAGATAACCTTAGGTGTAGAGTATCCGCCAATGCCTGCAATGTAGGCAGCAATGCCAGCCTCAAGCCCTGCGGGCTTTTTAAGCCCGTGCATTGCGGGCCTGCGGGCTTAAAAAATGGCGACTGTAGTCCATACCCAGGCACCGGAAACATGTACAGTTCTGCATCGTGGGGAGCTGCAACTACGCAGGGGAAATGGCCGTGATTACACAAAGGGGACATTCGCAGCCCAACATCGGAAAGGTCTGTGATCAGCCCCGGAAATGACTGCAGTTACGCAGTGGAAATGTTGCAGCCCACGCGCCTGAGACTTCTGTAGACACGCAGACACAAGCACCGACGCAGCGAAAAGGAAAATAACGACAGGGAGCTAGAATCGCTTCTCAACGAGGGTGGTAGTGAAAAATTCCAATCGCAAAAAGACCGTGCAGGATTGAAAAAAAGTTCACAGAAGATGGAACTTATGAGCTTGTGACTGGATGCTTCAGCAAACAAAGGCATCTATTTCAAGTTGGCATGGACGTAATATTAGAAACCTGACAAAACTGTTTTGTTTTTTAACATCTTAGGCCATTAAAATGATCCAGAATACATTAGAGCATAGCAAGTTCATGACAGTGTGATGAGCATAACACATTATTAACACCAATAATTTGAGGCTGCACTTTGCACTTCCCTTCCACAGCGCTTTTAACACAAAAAAGCAAAGAAATTCAACAACAAAATAACGACAGAATATTCAACAAGGTATAAAAACACCCAAACAAAAAAAATCTTGGGACCTCTACATATCAGCCAATCACCAAGTCAAACACAATAGACATACCTCTGGCTCCTGTTAAGATAGAGTCAGAGTAAACAAACATTTTGTCATTGTTTCTTACAAAAAAAATGTTTATTTCCATGAAAGTAGCCTTACTATGCCTAACCCAAAGAGGCCTTGCTTCATATAATCCTGTCTGCCCTATTTGCACTACAGCAGCAGTTGTGAATTACTGATTCTTGCATAATTACTATTTGTCACTTGCCATGCACTTAACCAACTTAGCCTAACTTAGAGTAGCCCATATGTTGAGCATCATCTCAACTCACCTATCTGTTGACAGCACCACTTGTGATGAAAGCATGAAAGAGCTGATTTTTGACTGCTTTCAACTTACATTTTTGTTGTTCATTTGTGTATGCTTGTTGACATCAAAGTTGACAACACACATATCAAAGTACTTTAAATCACTTTGAACAACTTATTTTGATTACCTTGGTTAACCTATGTCAAGAGTAATAATGGGTATACTCCACAAAACAATCTCTTCTCCAAAAGTAACATAACTTTTACATGACCATGCCAGTATTGTTCCTTGCCTTTTCAGCTGCAGCAAAGGTATTTATTTAGGCTTGTTTATTCATATTTAATGACAGAGTGTGAGATGCTGGCTTCACATTTTAATGGGATGTTCTGACTATTTGTTACATACTAATATGTAACTCAGATTATAAGTTCTATGCAACTGAGAGTATCCCTGTGTTAAAAATATAGTGCATATATACAGTACAGCCATTTGCCAGTCAGCAAACCATGACAGCTACAGAAAACATCAGGTTGAAGCAGCCATGAGGGACCACTTCAAGAAATTGGAGGCAAATAATCAAGAATATGGAACAAAAGAAAACCCATTGCATGCCTTGTGGCATCACAATTTGTCATATGACAAAAATCGACGGATTAAAACAGAAAATGGCTAACTCTGGCTACCAATCATGTGTTGGAAGCAGGTAAGGTAAGCAGTTACTTGGTCCAAAGGAGACTTTCTCTTTTTTTCCTGCTCCCCAAAAACAAAAAGTCAGTACCTTTTGCATGGTCTGCTGGCAGACAGTCATGCGTGCAAGCCAAACCAAACTTCAAACCAAACTTGATGCGTGCAAGCGGCTGGCGTCGCTGGGGTTCTTGAGCTTGGAGGTACCTGGCGCCCTTGCTGAGGTACCTAGCGCCCCTGCATACATAGGCCTGATTCAGATGTAGGTGAGGCGGCAGGACATAGCCATAGGTGTCCAGGTTCTGTGGAACTTCGTTTATGCTTGGTGGTTTCAAGTGAGCTCGGTTTTGGATGACATCTGAAAACCTCAGAAAGGGGAATAGGGGTTTGGCATGTGCGATTAGACAATGTCAGGCAAGAGTGAAAAATTCACATAAAATATGGGGAAAAGGAGTGCAAAATTCCTCCTCATAAGGTGTTGCCTTACACCCAAAGCAGGCAATTCTAGGACACCGAATATGGATCGACAGCCGCTTCCTCCCGACATGGGCAAGGATGTGTCAAGTTACGGGCTGCCACTCATTACCACATGGCTCGAATACCCTCACTCTGTACGTGGAGGTGCTTCCAGCGAGCGACGACTGCAGTGAGCCAACGTTGTCCAGTTCGGTTGCTTAGCGCGTGCTTGGCCGGGCCCGGATGAGCTCGTACCCCTACAGTCAACGTTGTCATGTTGACGCAGTTACTGCCACGCTGACGTTCAACAAAAACTGATCTCATCTCCTGGTGCGTAATCCTTGGTGCGTAATCCTTGGTGCGTAATCAGAGCGTAATCCTACGCGACGATCCTCCGTCACCCCAACCAGTGTGCAGGGCATTGGATCTTGTCAACGACTTGGGCTGGCGCGCATGTGTGGGAGATACTATGCGATAAAGGCATCCGTTTGTGCAATGCACGGTTGATCGCACACACGTGCTACGAATCTACTCGTTGGTGTTTGTATCGTCGACCGGCGCCGTTCTTCGCGCGACATCTGTGGGCCTGATTGAGGTGGCAAAAAAAAACGTGCCTGTCCAACAGCGCATGGTCGTGATGACTTGCTATTCCCAGTTGGCTGTGCAGTTGTGGGACCGGCTGGGGCATTTGATCAAACAGCTGCCTGCAGGCGTCGCTACATGCACAAATCTGGAAGTCCAGTGTGCAGATTTACGTAGGACTTGAGGATTTGAAGATTCAGCCCTTCAGGGGCCGCCACGTGCTCCATGCTCTTCTGCGTCGCATAAAATGCCACTTGAGGTTGAAGGAGTTGTTCAAGAGGAAAGCGTGAGAGAGCTTCAGCGTTTGGTTTGAGGGCATGACTGGTCTTCAATTTCTTACTGTGACATCATCGGCTTTTAGTTTCCGTTGAGTTTGTCGGTCAAGCGAAATTTTGTTTGATAAATTGATACCGTCTGGCTATCGCCCTCTGGTGTATTGAAGATCAGCTAGTACCAAAAAAAGAGCTCCAAACTCATAATAACGAGTTGTTAAAGGAGTGTTCAGGGCTGGAGTGAGGCCCTTTGGTCATTGAAACACCATTACCAGACACATCATGGCCCAGAAAATTCTGGATTGAGTAAAATCAAGCCTCCCAGGCAACAAAAGTTCATTGGAGGGGCACAGTACCCCTACAACCGCGCAGCACTCCTAGTCGGCGAGGAATACTGCTACGGAGACAAAAAACATCTCGCACAATGCACGTATTCCCGTTAACTCAGTGGAATTCGTCTGGGAACTGGTTTCGATGTGTCGAAATAATTCACATGTGCCTGATCCTAAGGGCAGATCTAGAATCTCGTGATTTTCGTGCTATGGATCCTGGGGTGAGTGGGTGTTTTGGAGGGGAGGGGGGGGGGGGGGGCTGCAGGCTTATTGTCGATCACCAGCAAAAGAATGTCCAATCGATTCATAGTTACCGATATGTCGTGACATTGGTACAATTAGGGAGTGACTGGAGACAAAAGGCTGCGTGAAGCACAACGAAAAATTATCAAAACAGCGATTTGGAACATTGCTCTTAAAGCATCTTTTTGATTGACAGAACTACGGTAGTAACGTTGTAAAGTAATGTCTACCTTGAACGTCGCCCACATATGCTTAACATATCTAGGCAACGTGGATCGGGGTAACGGTGTTGACAATGTCGAGAACCAGTATCTGAATATCAGGTGATGACTCTGCCACCGACTGTATGAATGTCACAGCTGTGGTCCCCGTTTGTTGCCCTGATCCACCGTCAAGCGAGTGCGTGTCGCCTGCTGCACCCATCCCCCCCCCTGCCCGCCTCAGGTGTTCTTCCAACTATTCAAGCCCCGTGGCTGAAGCTAACATCGATCCCAGCCAGCCTATCACAGCTGAACCAGAATGATGCCGACATTTCCGTCTAACTGTCGTATCCCTGTAAACTTCCGAATGGTATGCGTGACTTGCTGACAGCCCGCGGTGAACGGAGCGACCCAATTTTGGGCAATATCTCTGCCGAGGTTTCACTTTTCGGTCTAAGACGAAGTCGAAGCGATCCTGTCGATAATCAAACGGCTCTCAAGCGATGAGTACAATAGTTTTTTTTCTGCTTGCACATTTACTTCATATCAGCGTTTAGCCATGCTTAGACGTGCCAGTTATTCAGAAAATGGACAACGACAATAAAAATAAACCAGATGACATATAAAAAATGAAATAAAATATATAAAATAAATATATATTTTATAAAAAATATAAAACATCTAACCGTCTGCAATATAAATAAAGTACGTCTCAGCACACGTCATGAAAATTGCGTCCCACACTGTCACTGGCTGTTCAGTATTGTCACGATTGCTCCAAGCGAACTGACAGGAGGTGTTTCAGCTGAAATGTGACAACGAACCGTGTCTGCAGGTGTTGTGTTACACACGTGCTCCGGCTCTCTCTCCGCCGGGACGCCCTCCCACCGACATCCCGTTCGCCATCTGTACAGTGTGGGCTGGGTCATTGTTTCGCTGCGGCTGAAAACAGTGCGTTCTGCCTCAGGTGCCGTAGTGGCGGAAGTTGCCACGTCGCCAGCGCCGTGAGGCGGTCCTGGACGTCGCGCAGACGTCACGCAGTCGGCGCGCAGTCTTCGGCATACCATTTCGTCGCCCCTGATGGCCTGAGGACAGCCGGGCGAGCGCGGAGGATCCACATTGCGGGAGAAACCGCACCGGGAGGAGGTCGTCCTCGGCAACAAAAGGACGTCCTCTGTGACATCCTCCGTCCCTCGCGAGAAGAGACACCCCCAGCGAGCCACGTACGAGAAGGAAAGCAGGAACGGTTTCACCGAGAGAAGGCGCTCCTCCGGAGCCGCTCCCGAGGGGACTCGGGACGCTCTGATTCGTCGCGATGTGGTTGGGTGTCTTCGATACTACTCCACTAGAAACAGTTCCCGCGGTGCGAGTGCCCTGGCCAAGCAGCGGTTCGTGGTCGGATGCCATCATGGAGGAAGAAGCGATGCTGAGTGTCATGGGGACGTATGGAATGACACGCGCCGGCTCTGCGAGAAGTGCGGCAGGTGCTGCAGTGCCGCCATGCCACCGAGCCTGTATCTCTTCGTGCTGCAGGGCGTGGTGATGAACGTGGTGAACCTGCTCGGCATCGTCTGCAACACGTTTCCATCTACATCCTGTCGCGCAAGCAGATGCGCGCCTCCATCAACTGGCCTGATCGGGCTGGCAACGTTCGACATCCTGCTGCTGTCTGCTCCATCTTCGTGTGGGGCGTGCCGGCGCTGAGTCAGTACTCGCCGCGACTACGCGCGCTCAGCGGCGCCTCATCCCACACATGACTCCCCTGGCTGTACCCGCTGGCTGCCATCGCGCACACGGGCAGCACGTACGTCACCGTCACCGTCCCATCGAGCGCTACGTGGCCGTGTGCCACTCGCTGAAGGCGCGCTACATCTCACGTACGGCCGCGCCCGGCTCTACATGATCGTCATCAGTGTATGCGTCGTGCTCTACACGTGCCCAAGTTCTTCGAGACGGAAGCACGGCCGATCCTGGATCTGAGAGAAAACATGACGGTGGTCGGGTTTGTCGCGTGTCCCACGGACCTGCGCAGCGAGCTGGTGTACATCGAGGTGTACATCATGTGGATGTACTGGTGGTGATGTTACTGCATTCCGTTCGGCACACTGGTGGTGCTCACAGCCTTATTTACAAGAACGTGCGCATCGCAAATAAGATGCGCCAGCTGCTGAGCCGGCGCCAGGAGAAGGAGATCGGTCTGGCGACCATGCTGTTCGCCATGTGCTCCTCTTCATAGTCTGCAATAGCCTCTCTTTCGTCATCAACATCATCGAGCTGCTCAACAATAGCGGCATGCAGATCGTAAACGACGACGGAATGGAAAGAATCGCTGACTTCAGCAACCTCCTCATCAACATCAACTCCTCTTCCAACTTCATCATCTACTGCATTTGGCCAGAAATTCCGCCGCCTCTTCTTGCGGCTCTTCTGCTCGCGCCTGCTGCGGCGGCGCGATGCCGGCTGGAACGGCGCCGATGACGTCACCCTCGCGGGCGGCGCTAACGGCGCACACGTGCCGCTGAAGCGGCTGGACCGCAGCACGCAGCGGCGCGGCCTCCAGCCGCCCGATGGCCACCAGCTGCTCGCGCCGCCGGCCTCAGCCGTCTCTCACCGCACCGACGAGACGGTGGACAGTGACGGGCTGCCAGCGCCGACGCCGCGCGGGAGCACGAGCCGCCGAGAGGCTGATGTCGCCCGGTGGTGAGCGTGCACGTCACAGGAGCACCGTCCGACGGTGCGATCATCATCCGCAGTCGGCACCATTCGATGGCGCAGTGATCCGTGACGGGGCGCTGTTTGATAGTGTCGTGATCTGCCACACGGGGATGATGTCATGATCTGTCGCAGGGAGCACCGGATAATAGTGCGATGATCTGTCGCAGGGAGCACCGCTTCGTTGTGTCATGATCTGTCGCAGGGAGCACCGGATAATAGTGCAATGATCTGTCGCAGGGAGCACCGCTTAGTAGTGTCATGACCTGTCGCAGGGAGCACCGGATAATAGTGCGATGATCTGTCCCAGGGAGCACCGTTAAGTAGTGAGGTGAGCGTTGCGGGGCCATGTAATATGTAATACCAGCCATGTAATAGTGCGATGATTTGTCGCAGGGGCGCCGCTCGAGGGTGTGACGTGCCGTTATAATGAGCACTGTTCGGTGGTGGGAGCCACCGTCACAGCGGGCACTGCTCGACGGTGTGATGATCTGTGGCGGACGGTATGATGATCTCACATAATCACACGGAAACCATGTGATGATGTGATGATCCGTAACGGCGGGCGTCGCTTGGTGACGCGAAGATCGCGTCTCAGGGTAAGCGTGTGGTGGGCGACGTTTCGCCACGCCGTGCGTGCTCCGCGTCCAGCCGACGGAGCCCGACTGAGCAGAGCGCGCTAAACGCCGACAGTGGCTGTTGTTGGCAGCATCCCATTGAGACGCCAGCCCGCATATGTCCCCAGTTCAGGTCCGTTACCCCAGAGCGAGCTGGACGCAGGACTGACGCGCAGGACGAGCAGACGTGAAGACGACGGCATCACCGTCGCGACACCGCCGAGTCGACGCTCCTCATGTGGGGGGTCCTCAGGCTTCGCTTCGCCCGGCTCCCTGGCGTTGGATTGGTGATGTGAGCAGCTGGTACGCAGATGCGTAAAGCCGTCCCACCTCTTCGGTGACGATGTCCGCAAGCGCTCGACAGGTGGCGTCTGGGATACGGATGTCACCTCGCGGAACGCGCCAGCCCGTATGCGCGTGGCGCAGTCCAGTAGACTTATACGTGTCTCCACGGACTCCCGAATGTCTGTCTATGATCAAGGCTAGCGAGGGTGTCACCCGACGCAGTGACATGGAGACAGTGTGAATGGTAATGTTCTGAATCAGTGCAGGATCTCATTGCCGAAGCGGGTGGGTTGAGTGTTTATCGATGTCACAAACGATGCTTGCCGCTATGTTCGCGAAAGAACCTAGTTTGCATCACGGTCTTAATTATTGTCAGCAATCAGCGTCGGATTCAGTCAGGACATATCGGCCCTAGTCCCCAGCAAAGTTGGGGTCGGCTGATGTCACCGGCTGTTAGTGAGGATGCTGTTCTGCTTTGCGACCAACGTCCGATGCTCTACGACATTGGCTGCGATTCAACGATGCGATGGTTGGACGTGACTGGTGGGTTTTCCTGTACCGTGCCTGGTACGACATTGGTGGAACTTCGTGCTTTTATTAGCGCGTCTTTCTGATGGTCCTGACACGCGTCTGGAACTACCGCTAAAATGTCTCGGAGCTGACTTGCGTGTGGAAAAAGGGGAACCGCGCATTTGGAAACGGTCCTGTGTCTCTGCCGGCAGTTGCTTGTGTCCGCTCATGGCGGCACTTGGTGTGTCTGCTACTGGGACTGGCGCATGTCTGGCAATCATACTGACTCGCGGTCGGTGCCGACGTTGGTATAGGTTTGTTGTCAGTGTCACGATGTGCGGGCACTGATGCGGAGATGTGTTCGTTTCTGTGAAGTAGCATGTTTTGTGTACTTGTGCTGTCAATAATTTGAATATTTACTTTGTTCTGGCAAAACGCGTGGTGTTTTGCCTTTATGTTAGCCGTTGAAGATGTGGTAACTGCGTTCACGGGTCCGTTGGGACCTATTCCCACACAATTGTGGTAAAGTGTTATTTGAAGCGTTCCTGTAGCAAAAAAGTAATTGTTATGCTTTCGTCGTTAAAAAAGCTGGTTTTTACTCACGGAGTGTTCCATGGAAAGTCATTTTGAACAAATAATGGTCACAGCGACCCGTTTATCAGACCAAAAATTTGACACTCGGCAATTCGACCATATCGAACGTCTGCGTAGCGGCCTCTCATCTTTCTCACCCAGTATCAGAACTGCGCAAGAAATTCCCGTCGGGGCTACGCCAGAGATTTTATTGCGTTTCTTTCTTAGTTCACGTATGCTTGCGCCCGAACACGACACGCTCACAACCTGCTTACGGGTCTCCACTATGGACAGAGCTCGAACCGCGTGCGTATCTTTATGTTGCCTCTTGAGCCACTATTCGTGTGTGTCACGTGTTTGCGAACGGAAGGAAATAAGTCCACGGTAATGTTGTTCGACGCACCAAAACTGCTTTGACATTTCCTTTCTCTTGTGGCAGTGAGAATAACCCAAATTCAGATCTGCTACGTTGCGTTTATGTTTTTCGTACAATGGCCGTTGATCTAATACATGTGTTGTACTGCACGGCCTTTACAACATTCCAGCCTTCCAATGACGTCGACCGATTTGTCCCTTTACTTTTTCATGACATCGCAAAAAGATCAACTTATGCGCTCAAAGAAATGCGGTATCACGTATCAAAATACCAGTATTTACAGCTAATTTGCAAAGTTTGGCGACATCTGGCAACATCTGCCCAGACGCGCGAGCGATATAAACCGGCTGCATCCGGCTTTAACTGGTCGATTCTTGCCACCAAGGTTTGTCTCCCGCTTGCCAGTAAGCCGACTAGTTGCCGACTGATAAGCTGGTAGCATGTGGGGGCGCTAGCTGAGGAGGATGAGAAGCTGTTATAAGGAATGCCTGGACACAGATTCCAATTGCGGATTTGGGGTACCTTAATCCACACTGGGCGACGATTTCGCATTTCTAGAAACACTAAATTTATTACACAATTTGCGTTTTCTGTTATTCATGATTCGCAAACTATCAGGCAATACTAGAGCACGCACATGTAAACTTAACCGTGTCGGAAATCCGTCAGCGCTAGCGGGGACGAGCCTCCAAATCGGTGGAAAAAAACGAGAAGGAAATCAACGGTAGGTTATCTTAGGAAGGTCATAGCTTAGACGATTACTGAAAGTCATTTTCAAGGAATTGCAATTTTGCAGAGTCACGTCAGTGCGGTCACGTGATACGGCGGCCCGCAGCCGCCCGGACAGAGGTTGGCCGGGGGTGATCTGACGAGTGACGCGGTGACGGTCCCCCTTCGATCGCGGCGGAGAGACGGCCGGCCGGCGGGGATGATTTGCGCCAGGCTCTGCACAACGAGCGTCTCGAGGAGGCGGAGCAGATCTCCATGAGTGGCTGGTCAGAGGACGGCCTCATTCACGGCACAGCCAAGGACACCCTTCACGGCACACCGCTATGTCCCAACGTCTGACGAAGGTCACAGATTCACTGCTCTCCAGCACGCCCCTCGGTCCTGTTTGAAGTCGAAATGGCAGGGTGAGTGACACTCCCCTGGCGTGCACTGGCTTCTCTCACTCCTCCCATACAAAACAAAGTCACACGAGGATAGGCGACGGGATTTGGCAGGGCGAGGAGCCCCGGCTCGAGTCCGACCAGTGCAACGACGCGCAGGTAACTGCAACCCTTTGGCTGAACACGCTGGATGTGCGTGAATGCCATAGGCTCACCACAACAAAAATGCATTCTTATTTATCTAAGTCCCCTTCAACGGCCTATAGAGTAGTTCAGCAGCTAACACGGGGTATTTGCGCTTTACTAAGTGCCAATCATGGTACCAAGGTGTTTATTGTCACTCGTTAAGGTACTCATTCTCATGTCTGTTTTGACATTTGCGATACACCAAATTGGCTAAGCAAAATAAGGTGAGGAAGACGGTCCTTCTAACGGAAAACCCGGGATGCTGTTTTCGGTCCACGGAGTCAGAAATTGATGCTTCCAAAAACCCAAAACTCAAACGTCCATTTCAAAAGCGGAGTGTGGTCTCGTAATGTGATCGTTTATGAACTCAGAAAAATCAGTCGGCACAAATTTAAGCTTGGGTACCGGCATCGGATGCAAAAGACACCAGATACGTGCATGTTTTGTCACAACGTAGAGATCGTTGTTAGAGATTTATTATTAGTCAGTTTTATCTATATATATATATATATATATATATATATATATATATACATATATATATATATATATATATATATAATATATATTATATAATATACTGACTAATAATAAACTGATAAAACGGACTAATGATAATATCTAACAACGATCTCTACGTTGTGACAAAACATGCACGTATCTGGTGTCTTTAGCATCCGATACTGGTGCCAAGGCTTAAATTTGTGCCGACTGATTTTTCCTGAGTTCATAACCGATCACATTACGAGACCACACTCCGCTTTTGAAATGGACGTTTAAGTTTTGGGTTTTTGGAAGCATCGATTTCTGACTCCGTGGACCGAAAACAGCATCCCGGGTTTTCCGTTAGAAGGACCGTCTTCCTCACCTTAGTTTGCTTAGCCAATTTGGTGTATCGCAAATGTCAAAACAGACATGAGAATGAGTACCTTAACGAGTGACAATAAACACCTTGGTACCATGATTGGCACTTAGTAAAGCGCAAATACCCCGCGTTAGCTGCAGAACTTCTCTATAGGCCGTTGAAGGGGACTTAGATGAATAAGAATACATTTGTGTTGTGGCGATCCTAAGGCATTCACGCACAACCCAGCGTGTTCAGCCAAAGGGTTGCAGTTACCTGCGCGTCGTTGCACTGGTCGGACTCGAGCCGGGGCTCCTCGCCCTGCCAAATCCCGTCGCCTATCCTCGTGTGACTTTGTTTTGTATGGGAGGAGTGAGAGAAGCCAGTGCACGCCAGGGGTGTATCACTCACCCCGCCATTTCGACTTCAAACAGGACCGAGGGGCGTGCTAGAGAGCAGTGAATCTGTGACCTTCGTCAGACGTTGGGACATAGCGGTGTGCCGTGAAGGGTGTCCTTGGCTGTGCCGTGAATGAGGCCGTCCTCCGACCAGCGGCTCATGGAGATCTGCTCCGCCTCCTCGAGACGCTCGTTGTGCAGAGCCTGGCGCAAATCATCCCCGCCGGCCGGCCGTCTCTCCGCCGCGATCGAGGGGGACCGTCACCGCGTCGCTCGTCAGATCACCCCCGGCCAGCCTCTGTCCGGGCGGCTGCGGGCCGCCGTGTCACGTGACCGCACTGACGTGACTCTGTAAAATTGCAATTCCTTGAAAATGACTTTCAGAAATCGTCGAAGCTATGACCTTCCTAAGATAACCTACCGTTGATTTCCTTCTCGTTTTTTTCCACCGATTTGGAGGCTCGTCCCCGCTAGCGCTGACGGATTTCCGACACGGTTAAGTTTACATGTGCGTGCTCTAGTATTGCTTGATAGTTTGCGAATCATGAATAACAGAAAAACGCAAAGTGTGTAATAAATTTAGTGTTTCTAGAAATGCGAAATCGTCGCCCAGTTTGGATTAAGGTACCCCAAATCCGCACTTGGAATCTGTGTCCAGGCATTCCTTATAACAGCTTCTCATCCTCCTCAGCTAGCGCCCCCACATGCTGCCAGCTTATCAGTCGGCAACTAGTCGGCTTACTGGCAAGCGGAAGACAAACCTTGGTGGCAAGAATCGACCAGTTAAAGCCGGATGCAGCCGGTTTATATCGCTCGCGCGTCTGGGCAGATGTTGCCAGATGTCCCCAAACTTTGCAAATTAGCTGTAAATACTGGTATTTTGATGCGTGATACCGCATTTCTTTGAGCGCATAAGTTGATCTTTTTGCGATGTCATGAAAAAGTAAAGGGACAAATCGGTCGACGTCATTGGAAGGCTGGAATGTTGTAAAGGCCGTGCTGTACAGCACATGTATTAGATCAACGGCCATTGTACGAAAAACATAAACGCAACGTAGCAGATCTGAATTTGGGTTATTCTCACTGCCACAAGAGAAAGGAAATGTCAAAGCAGTTTTGGTGCGTCGAACAACATTACCGTGGACTTATTTCCTTCCGTTCGCAAACACGTGACACACACGAATAGTGGCTCAAGAGGCAACATAAAGATACGCACGCGGTTCGAGCTCCGTCCATAGTGAAGACCCGTAAGCAGGTTGTGAGCGTGTCGTGTTCGGGCGCAAGCATACGTGAACTAAGAAAGAAACGCAATAAAATTTCTGGCGTAGCCCCGACGGGAATTTCTTGCGCAGTTCTGATACTGGGTGAGAAAGATGAGAGGCCGCTACGCAGACGTTCGATATGGTCGAATTGCCGAGTGTCAAATTTTTGGTCTGATAAACGGGTCGCTGTGACCATTATTTGTTCAAAATGACTTTCCATGGAACACTCCGTGAGTAAAAACCAGCTTTTTTAACGACGAAAGCATAACAATTACTTTTTGCTACAGGAACGCTTCAAATAACACTTTACCACAATTTGTGTGGGAATAGGTCCCAACGGACCCGTGAACGCAGTTACCACATCTTCAACGGCTAACATAAAGGCAAAAACACCACGCGTTTGCCAGAACAAAGTAAATATTCAAATTATTGACAGCACAAGTACACAAAACATGCTACTTCCAGGAAACGAACACATCTCCGCATCAGTGCCCGCACATCGTGACACTGACAACAAACCTATACCAACGTCGGCACCGGACCGCGAGTCAGTATGATTGCCAGACATGCGCCAGTCCCAGTAGCAGACACACAAATGCGCCATGAGCGGAAACAAGCAACTGCCGGCAGCAGACACAGGACCGTTTCAAATGCGCGGTTCCCTTTTCCACACGCAAGTCAGCTCCGAGAACATTTTAGCGGTAGTTCCAGACGCGTGTCAGGACCAATCAGAAAGACGCGCTAATAAAAGCACGAAGTTCCACCAATGTCGTACCAGGCACGGTACAGGAAAACCCACCAGTCACGTCCAAACCATCGCATCGTTGAATCGCAGCCAATGTCGTAAGGAGCATCGTGACGTTGGTTCGCAAAGCAGAACAGCATCCTCACTAACAGCCGGTGACATCAGCCGACCCAACTTTGCTGGGACTAGGGCCGATATGTCCTGACTGAATCCGACGCTGATGCTGACAATAATTAAGACCGTGAATGCAAACTAGGTTCTTTCGCGAACATAGCGGCAAGCATCGTTGTGACATCGATAAACACTCAACACCCCCGCTTCGGCATGAGATCCTGCACTGATTCAGAACATTACCATTCCACAACTGTCTCCATGTCACTGCGTCGGGTGGACACCCTCGCTAGCCTTGATCATAGACAGACATTCGTGGAGTCCGTGGAGACACGTATAACGTCTACTGGAACTGCGCCACGCGCATACGGGGCTGGCGCGTTCCGCGAGGTGACATCCGTATCCCAGACGCCACCTGTCGAGCGCTTGCGGACATCGTCACCGAAGAGGTGGGACGGCTTTACGCATCTGCGTACCGGCTGCTCACATCACCAATCCAACGCCAGGGAGCCGGGCGAAGTGAAGCCTGAGGACCCCCCACATGAGGAGCGTCGACTCGGCGGTGTCGCGACGGTGATGCCGTCGTCTTCACGTCTGCTCATCCTGTGTGTCCAGTCCTGCGTCCAGCTCGCTCTGGGGTAACGGACCTGAACTGGGGACATATACGGGCTGGCGTCTCAATGGGATGCTGCCAAACAACAGCCACTGTCGGCGTTTAGCGCGCTCTGCTCAGTCGGGCTCCGTCGGCCTGGACGCGGAGCACGCACGGCGTGGCGAAACGTCGCCCACCACACGCTTACCCCTGAGACGCGATCTTCGCGTCACAAAGCGACGCCCGCCGTTACGGATCATCACATCATCACATGGTTTCCGTGTGATTATGTGAGATCATCATACCGTCCGCCACAGATCATCACACCGTCAAGCAGTGCCCGCTGTGGGCGGTGGCTCCCACCACCGAACAGTGCTCATTATAACGGCACATCACACTCTCGAGCGGTGCCCCTGCGACAAATCATCGCACTATTACATGGCTGGTATTACATATTACATGGCCCCGCAACGCTCACCTCACTACTTAACGGTGCTCCCTGGGACAGATCATCGCACTATTATCCGGTGCTCCCTGCGACAGATCATGACACTACTAAGCGGTGCTCCCTGCGACAGATCATCGCACTATTATCCGGTGCTCCCTGCGACAGATCATGACACTACTAAGCGGTGCTCCCTGCGACAGATCATCGCACTATTACACGGTGCCCCTGCGACAGCTCATGACATCATCCCCGTGTGGGAGATCACGACACCATCAAACAGCGCCCCGTCACGGATCACTGCGCCATCGAATAGTGCCGACAGCGGATGATGACCGCACCGTCGGACGGTGCTCCTGTGACGGGCACGCTCACCACCGGGCGACATCAGCCTCTCGGCGGCTCGTGCTCCCCGCGCGGCGTCGGCGCTGGCAGCCCGTCACATGTCCACGGTCTCGTCGGTGCGGTGAGAGACGGCTGAGGCCGCGGCGCGAGCAGCTGGTGGCCATCGGGCGGCTGGAGGCCGCGCCGCTGCGTGCTGCGGTCCAGCCGCTTCAGCGGCACGTGTGCGCCGTTAGCGCCGCCAGCGAGGGTGACGTCATCGGCGCCGTTCCAGCCGGCATCGCGCCGCCGCAGCAGGCGCGAGCAGAAGAGCCGCAAGAAGAGGCGGCGGAATTTCTGGCCAAAGGTGCAGTAGATGATGAAGTTGGAAGAGGAGTTGATGTTGATGAGGAGGTTGCTGAAGTCAGCGATTCTTTCCATTCCGTCGTCGTTTACGATCTGCATGCCGCTATTGTTGAGCAGCTCGATGATGTTGATGACGAAAGAGAGGCTATTGCAGACTATGAAGAGGAGCACGATGGCGAACAGCATGGTCGCCAGACCGATCTCCTTCTCCTGGCGCCGGCTCAGCAGCTGGCGCATCTTATTTGCGATGCGCACGTTCTTGTAAATAAGGCTGTTGAGCACCACCAGTGTGCCGAAAGGAATGCAGTACATCACCACCAGGTACATCCACATGATGTACACCTCGATGTACACCAGCTCGCTGCGCAGGTCCGTGGGACACGCGACAAACCCGACCACCGTCATGTTTTCTCTCAGATCCAGGATCGGCCGTGCTTCCGTCTCGAAGAACTTGGGCACGTTGTAGAGCACGACGCATACACTGATGACGATCATGTAGAGCCGGGCGCGGCCGTACGTGCAGATGTAGCGCGCCTTCAGCGAGTGGCACACGGCCACGTAGCGCTCGATGGTGACGGTGACGGTGACGTACGTGCTGCCCGTGTGCGCGATGGCAGCCAGCGGGTACAGCCAGGGAGTCATGTGTGGGATGAGGCGGCCGCTGAGCGCGCGTAGTCGCGGCGAGTACTGACTCAGCGCCGGCACGCCCCACACGAAGATGGAGCAGACAAGCAGCAGGATGTCGAAACGTTGCCAGCCCGATCAGGCAGCAGTTGATGGAGGCGCGCATCTGCTTGCGCGACAGGATGTAGATGGAAACGGTGTTGCAGACGATGCCGAGCAGGTTCACCACGTTCATCACCACGCCCTGCAGCACGAAGAGATACAGGCTCGGTGGCATGGAGCACGGCAGCACCTGACCGCACTTCTCGCAGAGCCGGCGCGTGTCATTCCATACGTCTCCCATGACACTCAGCATCGCTTCTTCCTCCATGATGGCCATGCCGACCACGACCGCTGCTTGGCCAGGGCACTCGCACCGCGGAACTGTTTCTAGGTGGAGTAGTATCGAAGACACCCAACGCACATCGCGACGAATCAGGAGCGTCACGAGGTCCCCTCGGGGGAGCGGCTCCGGAGGAGCAGTGCCTTCTCTCGGTGAAACCGTTCCTGCTTTCTTTCTCGGTAAGTGGCTCGCTGGGGGTGTCTCTTCTCGCGAGGGACGGAGGATGTCACAGAGGACGTCCTTTTGTTGCCGAGGACGACCTCCTCCCGGTGCGGTGTCTCCCGCAATGTGGATCCTCCGCGCTCGCCCGGGCTGTCCTCAGGCCATCAGGGGCGACGAAATGGTATGCCGAAGACTGCGCGCCGACTGCGTGACGTCTGCGCGACGTCCAGGACCGCCTCACGGCGCTGGCGACGTGGCAACTTCCGCCACTACGGCACCTGAGGCAGAACGCACTGTTTTCAGCCGCAGCGAAACAATGACCCAGCCCACACTGTACAGATGGCGAACGGGATGTCGGTGGGAGGGCGTCCCGGCGGAGAGAGAGCCGGAGCACGTGTGTAACACAACACCTGCAGACACGGTTCGTTGTCACATTTCAGCTGAAACACCTCCTGTCAGTTCGCTTGGAGCAATCGTGACAATACTGAACAGCCAGTGACAGTGTGGGACGCAATTTTCATGACGTGTGCTGAGACGTACTTTATTTATATTGCAGACATTTAGATGTTTTATATTTTTTATAAAAAATATATATTCATTTTTATATATTTTATTTCATTTTTTGTATGTCATCTGGTTTACATTTTTGGTATTGTCGTTGTCCATTTTCTGAATAACTGGCACGTCTAAGCATGGCTAAACGCTGATATGAAGTAAATGTGCGAGCAGAAAAAAAACTATTGTACTGGTCGCTTGAGAGCCGTTTGATTATCGACAGGATCGCTTCGACTTCGTCTTAGACCGAAAAGTGAAACCTCGGCAGAGATATTGCCCGAAATTGGGTCGCTTTCGTTCACCGCGGGCTGTCAGCAAGTCCGCGCATACCATTCGGAAGTTTACAGGGATACGATAGTTAGATAGATACGATAGATAGTACGATAGTCGGCATCTTTCTGGTTCAGCTGTGATAGGCTGGCGGGGATCGATGTTAGCTTCAGCCACGGGGCTTGAATAGTTGGAAGAACACCTGAGGCGGGGCAGGGGGGGGGGGATGGGTGCAGCAGGCGACCCGCACTCGCTTGCCGGTGGATCGGGGCAACAAACGGGGACCACAGCTGTGACATTCATACAGTCGGTGGCAGAGTCATCACCTGATATTCAGATACTGGTTCTCGACATTGTCAACACCGTTACCCCGATCCACGTTGCCTAGATATGTTAAGCATATCGTGGCGAGTTAAGGTAGGCATTACTTTACAACGTTACTACCTGTTCTGTTCTGTCAATCAAATAAGATGCTTTAAGAGCAATGTTCCAAATCGCTGTTTTGATAATTTTTCGTTGTGTTCACGCCAGCCTTTTGTCTCCAGTCACTCCCTAATTGTACCAATGTCACGACATATTCGGTAACTATGAATCGATTGGACATTTCTTTTGCTAGTGATCGACATAAGCCTGCAGCCACCCCCCCCCCCCCTCCCCTCCAAAAACCAATCCCAGGATCCCATAGCACGAAAATCCACGAGATTCTAGATCTGCCCTTAGGATCAGGCACATGTGAATTATTTCGACACATCGAAACCAGTTCCCAGACGAATTCCACTGAGTTAAACGGGAATCACGTGCATTGTGCGAGATGTTTTTTGTCTCCGTAGCAGTATTCCTCGCATACTAGGAGTGCTGCCTCGGTGTAGGGGTACTGTGCCCCTCCAATGAACTTTTGTTGCCTGGGAGGCTTGATTTTACTCAATCCAGGAATTTTCTGGGCCATGATGTGTCTGGTAATGGTGTTTCAAGACCAAAGGGCCTCACTCCAGCCCTGAACACTCCTTTAACAACTCGTTATTATGAGTTTGGAGCTCTTTTTTTGGTACTAGCTGATCTTCAATACACCAGAGGGCGATAGCCAGACGGTATCAATTTATCAAACAAAATTTCGCTTGACCGACAAACTCAACGGAAACTAAAAGCCGATGATGTCACAGTAAGAAATTGAAGACCAGTCATGCCCTCAAACCAAACGCTGAAGCTCTCTCACGCTTTCCTCTTGAACAACTCCTTCAACCTCAAGTGGCATTTTATGCGACGCAGAAGAGCATGGAGCACGTGGCGGCCCCTGACGGGCTGGATCTTCAAATCCTCAAGTCCTCGTAAATCTGCACACTGGACTTCCAGATTTGTGCATGTAGCGACGCCTGCAGGCAGCTGTTTGATCAAATGCCCCAGCCGGTCCCACAACTGCACAGCCAACTGAGAACAGCAAGTCATCACGACCATGCGCTGTTGGACAGGCACGTTTTTTTTGCCACCTCAATCAGGCCCACAGATGTCGCGTGAAGGACTGCGCCGGTCGACGATACAAACACCAACGAGTAGATTCGTAGCACGTGTGTGCGATCAACCGTGCATTGCACAAACGGATGCCTTTATCGCATAGTATCTCTCACACATGCGCGCCAGCCCAAGTCGTTGACAGGATCCAATGCCCTGCACACTGGTTGGGGTGACGGAGGATCGTCGCGTAGGATTACGCTCTGATTACGCACCAAGGATTACACACCAAGGATTACGCACCAGGAGGTGAGATCAGTTTTTGTTGAAAGTCAGCGTGGCAGTAACTGCGTCAACATGACAACGTTGACTGTCGGGGTACGAGCTCATTCGGGCCCGGCCAAGCACGCGCTAAGCAACCGAACTGGACAACGTTGGCTCACTGCAGTCGTCGCTCGCTGGAAGCACCTCCACGTACAGAGTGAGGGTATTCGAGCCATGTGGTAATGAGTGGCAGCCCGTAACTTGACACATCCTTGCCCATGTCGGGAGAAAGCGGCTGTCGATCCATATTCGGTGTCCTAGAATTGCCTGCTTTGGGTGTAAGGCAACACCTTATGAGGAGGAATTTTTCACTCCTGTTCCCCATATTTTATGTGAATTTTTCACTCTTGCCTGACATTGTCTAATCGCACATGCCAAACCCCTATTCCCCTTTCTGAGGTTTTCAGATGTCATCCAAAACCGAGCTCACTTGAAACCACCAAGCATAAACGAAGTTCCACAGAACCTGGACACCTATGGCTATGTCCTGCCGCCTCACCTACATCTGAATCAGGCCTATGTATGCAGGGGCGCCAGGTACCTCAGCAAGGGCGCCGGGTACCTCCAAGCTCAAGAACCCCAGCGACGCCAGCCGCTTGCACGCATCAAGTTTGGTTTGGCTTGCACGCATGACTGTCTGCCAGCAGACCATGCAAAAGGTACTGACTTTTTGGTTTTTGGGGAGCAGGAAAAAAAACAGAAAGTCTCCTTTGGACCAAGTAACTGCTTACCTTACCTGCTTCCAACACATGATTGGTAGCCAGAGTTAGCCATTTTCTGTTTTAATCCGTCGATTTTTGTCATATGACAAATTGTGATGCCACAAGTCATGCAATGGGTTTTCTTTTGTTCCATATTCTTGATTATTTGCCTCCAATTTCTTGAAGTGGTCCCTTATGGCTGCTTCAACCTGATGTTTTCTGTAGCTGTCATGGTTTGCTGACTGGCAAATGACTGTACTGTATATATGCACCATATTTTTAACACAAGGATACTCTAAGTTGCATAGAACTTAAAATCTGAGTTACATATTAGTATGTAACAAATAGTCAGAACATCCCATTAAAATGTGAAGCCAGCATCTCACACTCTGTCATCAAATATGAATAAACAAGCCTAAATAAATGCCTTTGCTGCAGCTGAAAAGGCAAGCAACAATACTGGCATGGTCATGTAAAAGTTATGTTACTTTTGGAGAAGAGAGATTGTTTTGTGGAGTATACCCATTATTACTCTTGACATAGGTTAACCAAGGTAATCAAAATAAGTTGTTCAAAGTGATTTAAAGTACTTTGATATGTGTGTTGTCAACTTTGATGTCAACAAGCATACACAAATGAACAACAAAAATGTAAGTTGAAAGCAGTAAAAAATCAGCTCTTTCATGCTTTCATCACAAGCGGTGCTGTCAACAGATAGGTGAGTTGAGATGATGTTCAACATATGGGCTACTCTAAGTTAGGCTAAGTTGGTTAAGTGCATGGCAAGTGACAATAGTAATTATGCAAGAATCAGTAATTCACAACTGCTGCTATAGTGCAAATAGGGCAGACAGGATTATATGAAGCAAGGCCTCTTTAGGTTAGGCATAGTAAGGCTACTTTCATGGAAATAAACATTTTTTTTGTAAGAAACAATGACAAAATGTTTGTTTACTCTGACTCTATCTTAACAGGAGCCAGAGGTATGTCTATTGTGTTTGACTTGGTGATTGGCTGATATGTAGAGGTCCAAGATTTTTTGTTGTTTGGGTGTTTTATACTTGTTGAATATTCTGTCGTTATTTTGTTATTGAATTTCTTTGCTTTTTTGTGTTAAAAGCGCTGTGGAAGGGAAGTGCAAAGTGCAGCCTCAAATTATTGGTGTTAATAATGTGTTATGCTCATCACACTGTCATGAACTTGCTATGCTCTAAAGTATTCTGGATCATTTTAATGGCCTAAGATGTTAAAAAAACAAAACAGTTTTGTCAGGTTTCTAATATTACGTCCATGCCAACTTGAAATAGATGCCTTTGTTTGCTGAAGCATCAGTCACAAGCTCATAAGTTCCATCTTCTGTGAACTTTTTTCAATCCTGCACGGTCTTTTTGCGATGGAATTTTTCACTACCACCCTCGTTGAGAAGCGATTCTAGCTCCCTGTCGTTATTTCCTTTTCGCTGCGTCGGTGCTTGTGTCTGCGTGTCTACAGAAGTCTCAGGCGCGTGGCTGCAACATTTCCACTGCGTAACTGCAGTCATTTCCGGGGCTGATCACAGACCTTTCCGATGTTGGGCTGCGAATGTTCCCTTTGTGTAATCACGGCCATTTCCCCTGCGTAGCTGCAGCTCCCCACGATGCAGAACTGTACATGTTTCCGGTGCCTGGGTATGGACTACAGTCGCCATTTTTAAGCCCGCAGGCCCGCAATGCACGGGCTTAAAAAGCCCGCAGGGCTTGAGGCTGGCATTGCTGCCTATATTGCAGGCATTGGCGGATACTCTACACCTAAGGTTATCTCGCTTATGCCTTTTAGCGACAAAATGCCATCATTATTAACGGCATAGATATCGTCACCTGTTCAAGGAGCTCAAATGCATATCTAAGCATGGCCTTCACCGTCCAAAGGACAGGCTTGGACGAGCTCGAAGTTGCTAGCCACCGTTGAATGAATCATTAGCTGTCCGTGCGCGAGACACGAGGCCATTTGTGGCGCACTCGTCTTCCACCAAGTCCTACGTCTACCTCCCGCGCCGATTGTTTACTTGCCATGGGACATGCGAATACCGAGGCTGATCGGTGTTCTGTGTGCAACCGCGCTAGAGGCTTTCAAGGATAAATGCAGCATTAAAGGAACAGTTTTGTAGTTGAGCTCTCATCCTCGCTGCTAGACGCAGGCAATCGTAATCAGCCATCATTCAGGTACCGGACTGCTGTCTATGCAAATGGAAAGGTTGTTAGCTTGCTGCCTATTAGCTATAGACATTGCTATTCTTTATTTTTTACACGACACGTTTTCATGCGTGAGAGCATTTATTTTGCATTGTATGTGCCAATTTTTCCATGTTAAATTGACAACTTTGCTAGTTGATAATGCCGCCGCGGGGCTACAGACCTTTTTGTTGCGCTACTGCAGACACCCCCGCCGCATTCCTTCGATCCAGGGGCCTAGTTTCACACGATAAGTCGACGGCTAGGCTAAACAATGAAAAATGACCCAGCGTACACCCAAAATATGCTAATAAAAAGGCTTCTCCTCAGATTAGCCCCTTTTCTTTCCAAAGTTAGTGGGAGGCTGAAGCCCAAGTTGGAAGAGGGCCGAAGCCCCCTCGATTAAATAGAAAACCACAGCCCTGCTACGGTCGTTTACGGTGCGTGTCTGGAGCCGTTTCCGGTATATATCTGCAGACTTCAGTCGTCCAGGAACCGGTATCCGATATTCCCAAAGATCGGTCTCCACTCTCCCCAGAGATCACTCTCCGATTTCCCCAGAGGTCGGCCTGCGATTCCTCGAGATCGGCCTTCGATCTCCCTGCAGCCGGACGCAGAGCCGGCACCACAGAGCCAGCCGCCACCGGCGGGCCGCCCACCCGGCTCAACGCCCCACCGACGTCCGTGCTGGGAGTGCTCTCAGATGGCATGCTGAGTATGCTGATATTGCCCGGCACGTTGCGTAAATGGAACGCCAGTTATGTAACAGCCAGCTTGCGTGCGGTTCTCGGTAGCACGTGATTCTGCGAAGTGGGCCCGGAAGACGCTTTTGGCGTCGACTGCAGATCTTGGGGGCTTGTAGCTCGCGAGGACTTGCAGCTCGTCCGGCTTGTAGCTCGATTTTAGTTCACCTTTTGAGGTCGTCGTCATTTTAAAATACTGCGTCAATCGCCACCGTTGCGCAGTGACGAACCTTACACAGCGATAACTCAACATCTTACTCAGCTCAGAAAATGTTCAACGCCTGCCCCGTTCCATCGCGCGCTCTGCCCCTCCCCCCCCCCCCCCCACACCTTCCAGCCAGTCGTCTGTTCCAAATCCCCGATTCCTCGCCGAAGCTGCTGCCTGTCGCTAAGTGGATTTACACTCAAGCCCTCCGACGCGGCCAGCGTGTTTTTCGGCGGCGGCCAACTCACCCCTGGGGCCCATTAACGCGTGCGGGAGGTAGTGAGGCACACACCGCCCCCCCCCCCCCCCTCTCCCCTGGCGGCCACCGTGGACCGCCAGTGCGGCCGATAGCGCGACCATCAGGAACCGGGAACCGACGACGGCGAAGACGGCGGCTCAACAGCAATGTGAAGTCGACATAAACTTGATACAAAGGCGGAGTACCGTACTGAAGGTTCCCTGACGGCACCTTATCCCTCCCCCCTCCCCCGCTCTCCCAGTTTGTTTGTCTCTATCTTCGACCGAAAGTTCAGCCCGTGCAAATACTAACAGCAAGTACTAAAACCCGCAAAGAGCCCTGGCAGATTCGTGAAAATCCGTCCAATAATCTCCCTATGAATTTGATGAAGCACCGCTCCTGTTATGACGCTCCTCCGTGTACACTGTTCGTAAATGGTGGATTTCGGAAAATGACTGTTAGTGGCCACGATATTCGCAGCAGGACCGAGTGAGCGGTCAGGTGCGCCGTCGGGTCGTAATCCCCGGGCGTTGCTAGGCCTCCCCGGAAGCAGCCATGAACCTATGTTTCAGCCATTTCGCACCCAAAATGATCATTTTGGCAACACCTGAGCGTGGATCAGAGCTGCCAATTTTTGAGATTTGGAAAACCGGCGCCGCCCGCACCCAAGTTTTGACACCTGCCCCACTCAGGAAATTTTCCCGCTCCCCAACAACGCACGGGCCCGCTAGCCGTATTTTTCATTCCAGGTAACCACATTCAACCGTGAAATAGTGCAAATGCCAAAACAAGGGGATGTAGAAGGCTGAAACCTTTGTATTTCTTAAGTTAGCTCTGTCGTGGGTTTCTCTAAGGATTCTTAGTTGTCATTGCAGGCACACATCTTTCAAGTTGTCATAATATTAGGACCACGGCAAGGAAATGTCATTCTACATTGATTTCTTCAGTTATGCTTTTTAAGTAGCACTCAAGGTGCTTTATATAATACATGTAAACAACTACAATCATGTGTTTTGAGTAGCACTAAAGTTGTTAGATATAGTGCATTTAAACAACTAGAATTTAGATAATTTTGAATATACAAAGGAATAAATATTCAAGCCTCCTTGTACCAGACATCGACCCATTTCTGGCCAAGACAAAATTCTCTTAGTCCTTTGGAAGGTTGTTCGCAAGGAGTCTACCATTCAGGCCTTGAAAGAAAAGAACTTGAACAGCTGCCACCAGGGTCAGCATGCATAAATCATGACTGAGTTTACAATTTCCTGGGTTTTCATCACAAGCCTTCAGTCATACATGCCTATATGTAGGTGTGCCTTTAGCAAATACAGATTGTGCATCAAAATCCCAAAGGTATGCCAGGTAGTTTCAAGTATTGGCAAATCCAGTCCAATCAGCAAAAATGTGCCTTACAGTCATAAATGCCGTGGAACAAATATAAGGAACAACACTTCCCATTGCCGAGAGGTTCCAAAACAATAGCCTTTCAACAGCATAGACGGCAATGGACTTATGTGAACAACAGCTGACTACGCTTGTCCCCGTCCAGTAATGAAGCTTAGGGTTGGGCTACAAGACAAATTATCTTCATGTTGTGTTTAAACTGCAGATGCCTCCAGTACGGGTGAAAATACAGCTAACAGAATGCGTCCCAGTCCTTCAACTTAACAACGGTTCATGTCGTATGAGAAGTCAACGATGCGGGCAAGGCAGGTGCGTAGTTTTCTATTCAGTTGGGCGCTTCAGCCTCTCCCCTTCCCCTTCATGCAACAAACTTGGGCTCTACCCCACCCATCCGAAACTTTGAAAGCAAAAAGAAACATCCGGTGAGAAACCCATATTTTGGCGAGTTTGGGGATGGGGTTCATCATTTTTTTACGATTCAGCCCCCCGCCCCCCATTCGCTCTCGGAAACTACGCCCCCCTCGGGAGAGCCAAGCATTGCACCTGGTGGGAGACAAGTGTGCCATAATTAACTTCATGTCTTGTCCTTGGAACCTGGTTACCCATCCCAACGTGACTGGCAAATACGAGCTAGTCCATACATTCTCTCCGTATATATATATACTCGTCCGTATAAAAACCCTGAAGATTATCTTTGGATATGAATCCGAACTCATTCAAAAGCTGACGATATTGACCAGTTTTGCCGATCTACGTGCACCGATTTCGTCCCTGGATACGTTTGATTATATATGCATACATACATACATATACAGATGCACACACATACACACACACACACACACATATATATATATATATATATATATATATATATATATATATATATATATATATATACATATACATATATATATATACATATATATGTATCTCTCTCTCTTCTCTCTCTCTCTCTCTCTCTCTCTCTCTCCTCTCTCTCTCTCTCCTCTCTCTCTCCTCTCCCTCTCCCTCCTCCCTCTCCCTCTCCCTCTCCCTCTCCCTCTCCCTCTCCCTCTCCCTCTCCCTCTCCCTCTCCCCCTCTCCCTCTCCCTCTCCCTCTCCTCTCCCCCTCTCCCTCTCCCTCTCCCTCTCCCTCTCCCTCTCCCTCTCCCTCTCACCGCGTGCACAGTGCATAGACCAGAAAGCATTGCTACGTATAGGCAGCATAGTTCGCAGATGATGTCTAAGCTGCAGAGGATTGGTGGATTTAGCAAACTTATGTTCGAGTTTCAATACAGAGTCATGTTCTAAATTCAGCCGTGCCATTAGGTGATTTTTCTTGCTCCAATATGCTCTGGGTAGCTGCATCCATAAGACGTACCCAGTTCCCACTCGCTGTTGAGTGTAATGATGATCCGTAACAATTTTGAAAACTGTTTTTGCAGAATACAAGAGTGAGGCTTTGCAAAATTAGTTTAGGATTGGCTGAGCAGACAAAAAAGATAAAGCTGAGTTCTAAAATACCCCAGAGGTTGAGGTTCTCCTTGCATTTGGTAGCTTTTCAGTGTTGGGGGGGGGGGCAGGGGCAGGGCCCCCTAATCGCAGCGGAAGCCACGCCCTTGGACACAGCTGCTACTCATTACTTCTGGGTTATTTCAGCATTGTTATTGCTCTTCTGTGGGATTCCGTCCCCTCAAAATGGATTGTTATGAACTTTACCTTGGTAAAGATAGAATACTTGTAAGCCATGGCACGCTGGGCTGGAAACTACAGCATGCATACATCACATGTAATATGTCATTGAATTGGCATGCGTTGCATAGCTCGCACACTCGTGGCGTATATGGCCACCACTCTCGCACTTCTTCGTCCATGCTTCAGTTTTCATGTACAACATCCACCCCTTTCTTTTCAGCGCTCGTCCCATTGGTGGCTTTCCGCTTTGGTTGGCTGGTTGGCAGCCAATCGGCACTTCAGGACGACGCCACCGAAGCACTGGTTCGTTGACGCGAAACAATATGTTGCCGGATGATATCGCATCGCAAACGCGACTGAACTGTCAGATTTGTGTCGGAAATCCAAGTCTACCATGGCACAACCAGTCTGCGACATTTGGCACAAACACTTTTGGAACTCGGAAGACAACGGCCGCTGCAAAGTTCCTCTCACCAAGTCCGGGGCTGATGGGGTGCTGCCCTTTTGTTCGTGGAGCAGATTAATCTAAAACCGCCAACGCGGCCATATTTCAGCTCCGCATTGAGCTGTTGGCAGCCGACTTCATTCGCATTCTGTGGCTGGCTGGGGAACCCTCTCCTGAGCTTTCCCAAGCACATGTAGATTCTGATCTCTTATCCTGTTATTTTATACCTGCAAAGTTCTGGATCTTCATAATTAGCATTCTTTAGTTAACGTAGGTTCATTCTGGAATGATAACACCAATCAAACCCGGTGGTGTTTCGATGTGATGTTTTAATTCAAATTGTTTAATGGTTTTTGTAGGCTATTTGTATACACCACCACACTAACTACATTTTACCTACCTCATAAGTATTCTGGCGTCAACAACAGTCCCCGATATTCGCCTTCGGAAAAGTCCAACTTGCCATGTTGTGTGATGCCCTAGCAGCCCTCGCTGATTGTGCGTTGCCCTAGCAACCCTCGCTGATTCGGGCTAATCCTAGGCTCGTCTCCTCACCTAACATCCGAATCTCAAGCGTGCTCGACCACCTGATGCCTTGACCTGGCAGCTTTGCTTTGGTTTGGCTGGACGAAGAGCCTTTAGTCGACCAGTCATGGCATGAAGGAGAATGGTTGGTGGTGGGGCAAGACTGTAGGCACCAGGGAGTCCTACGACGAGACCTGGCCCGCCTACTGACCCCTCTTCGTGCCATGTGGTTGGTGCTCGGACGATATCATAGCTTTATCCCGTCCCTTTATCTTCATCATACATTAGTCCTGAGGCTTCACCATGGTTTGTGTGTTTTTTTTCTTCAAACGTCCCGAAAGTGGGATACTTCCTTTAAGGAAACAGCTAAAGACATTGTTATATACCCACTCCCCCCCCCCCCCCCACCCTGTATCAATCGATGTTCCGCTCTTTTCCAGCGCACGTTTGCCACGGGATTGTAATAGTTTCACAAACTGTTTCCTAATGTTGGCTCTATGGAAGTAAAGTCATGGTAAGAGCATCGCTATCACAGAATTTCGATACAGAGAGTTACGACCGAAGATAAGACGCAGAGGTAGCAAGATTTCAGCTTTTCGTGGTGTCTAGCGGTAATTTTTTTGTGATTTTGACTCAGCTGGCGCGAACACTGATCTCGCAGCTTTTTTGCAGGCCCAATCTCATCAGGCCTCGCTTGCAGATAAACATATTGCAAGTCATCTGTAACACTGACCATGGCTGGTACCCCGGTGATCGAACAACCACACTCAACTCTGTTCTTTTTCTTCAGGCAAATCAAAGATCGACGCGAGAAGAAAGTTGCTTAACAGCTAACGACACGGAAAACCGCACTCAGATGCGTTCAGACGAGCCGGGAGTAAGACGGACTCTTGAAAGCTTGCAATAAGTTGAGAAGCTACTGCTCAAGCTAAAGTTCGTCCGAGCTGCGAAGACGTGGATGAAGCCCTCGCGCTACACAGAGTGCTTTTTTTGTACATCAAGAGCGTGGCTGCTTTTTGTGCGCTCTCCTCGTGGCCTCCCACTCAGTCAGACAGCTCGGCGAAGTTCTCTCCACAGCCAAGCCCTGACATTTGCCTTAACGATTTTAACCAAGGCAACAGCTAAAACACTGCCGTCTCCGTCGCTTTAGCCACATGACTTTCAGCATGCTGATTTGCTCAGCGATGTTTTCTGTATGTTTGCCAGCGCTTAATGCAAAGGCCAAGTTCTTCGTCTCTGAAGCCTCTCTCTCATCCTATCTCTGTGAAGTGCTGCTTGGAAATCGGGAGTTAGTTGCAAATTGCAGCTTCTAACGAGTTAGTGTTCTACACATCAGCTGCAATCCTTAATTACACTAATTAAATATGATAACATCCCAAAACGTCTGTTTTTGCGAGCTCGACCCGTTAACGAGCTGCGCCATTAAAGAGATTGCTCCACATTTGCAGATATTAAATCCAGCATCACATATGATCAAATAAGCTCACTTACGACTGTTGGAATAATTTCAAGTGAAAAAGACTGCTCTAGACAACACAATTTTTCTTTTTAGGAAATCTGCCTCTCAAGACATCATTGTCTGGTCATGCTGCTTGGTTTGGTTATTTGGATCAGAGCCCTTTCGACAAGATATAATCATTCAATAATATATTGTTGTGTAATGCTTCAATTAAATTTGGTTTAGCCTTGATCGTCGTATTACAACTGGAATGGCAGGCCTTCAAAAACATTATTATGGCGTCATGGACGCTTGGGTGGCCTTGAAACAGCTTGCACGAAATAATCTGTACATCTTCGCGGGCGTGTAGCTAAACAACTAGAGGGGCTTAGATCTTACGAAGGGCAGGGCTGTGAGCCGCGCTGAATGATCTTCAAGATCGCCATTTCGGTTCAAAGCCCCATGCAAATGTGAACCACACCCTGTAAACTGCATAATATACATTTTGCATGCAACTGTACAATATATCATAACTATACATAGCTACTATACATAACTATATGTAAAGAACACACACACACACACACACCACACACACACACACCACACACACACACACACACACACACACACACACACACACACACACACCACACACACACACACACACACACACACACACCACACACACACACACACACACACACACACACACACACACACACACACACACACACACACACACACACACACACACACACACACACACCACACACACACACACACACACACACACACACACACACACACACACACACACACACACACACACACACACATACACACACACACATATACATACATATTATATATATATATATATATATATATACATATACACTCAAGCCATGGCTGTAAGGCATTTCCGATGTGGCGGAAACAGACTTTGCGCAGTGGGATGCATAGACCTTTTGATAGTTGTCAAGTCGTTTTAACGCTAACACCAGTGTACGTTCACCACCAAATAAAGTGACGCTTATATCCACCTTTGTTTTGATGCTTACATGCACTGCCCAGTGGATGTACAATGTGAATGTAGGGGATGTAGGATGTGGATGTAGGGGATGTAGGATATGCGAAATCGGCGGGATGTCTGTATGCTTGTGTCCCACAGTGCCTGCATGGGTGTATTGGGATGTCTACAAGTTTAACATTATTCACAAACTTTTATTTCGTATGCGTGTGCATATGATCACCTTCGTGACTTGATAAATTCGCCTCTAGGCCATGTGCACTAAGCTGTATTGTCACGGCAAGCTTCTCATCGATCACAGAGTTACTTAGAATTTTCCAGATTTAAATATGGGTCACTGCTCACCAGAATCGTTCCCTTACATGACACCTACAGTGTCTGCATTAGCAATGTCTGTGCATTTAGAATATAAAAAAACATGTCGGCGAATGGACAAACAGCGATCATATTAGCAGCAGAACTGATTTCAACATCGAAGTCAACCATACTGTATCAGTGCGTTAACGTCCGTAGGCATTCCCTACACTCGCTAATATTCAACTAAGGTTTTTCTTGGGCGTTGTTAATGGTTGTTCGTACATATCCTTAAAAGAAGGCTTGTTTTAGCGGAATGTCGGCTTTGGTAGCATTGTATGATCTGATCACGATCTGAAAAGACAGCGATTTGTCTCGACAGGCTTCCCAGAAATCAACTCTGCGCGCGTCTCTGAATCGGGGGCCGTGGCGGTTATTTGAGGGGATGTTTAGAGTGGGTTGGAAAAGTTGAAAGATTTGAAAAACACATCTGTAACTGGAAATATCGGGTGGTGGCCGTTTGGAAAGACCAGTGACGGAAAGACGAACTAAATGGTCATCGCCCATGGGAATGGGGTCATTTGTTCAGGGAATGGCTAGTTGACAAGAAAGAAGAACGAAAACGAGTCGCACTGATGACAGTTCGACCAGTTATATACACCGTAGGTCTCCGATAAGACAAATTGTTCGGCACGTTTACCTCGCACATTCCGCATTCTACTTTCCTAACATCCTCAATCCACAATCTTCATCCAATCATACTCAAAACGCGCCCACTAAGGCATGGCTCACCCTCCTCTGCTTCCATCTTAGTCGGTAGATTTTCTATTTCCAGGGCTATGAGCCATCTTGCAATGACTTCGCCGCTTTATTTTAAAGGCAGCGATAACATTTTCTGTTTGTGTGCCTTGCGTCATCCCATACTTCGCTGGGACGGGGATAAATGCGGTTGTGCGATTGCAGTGGAACGAATAATAACATTTTCCGACGCTTAAATATATTACAACGATTTGGGCAGGGATGCAGCCCGCGGGGGGCCATCGATTCGGGCGAAGGATGGCCCACCTGGGACCAGGCAGCGCCTGCCTGCAGCTACGGCACGGCACCGGATATCGTTGCCTGCGCCTCCAAAAACATCTGCTGTTGCAGCATCATGCCACGAGCCTCTGCTGTTGCAGCACCATGCCACGAATCTCCGCTGCTGCAGCATCATGCCACGACGGAAGTCACACGGCTTATTGGATTACTTCATATGTATATGGCATGTGACGTATAGGAGTTTCAGCGGGTTTAAGTGAAGACAGCTGACGCAAATGTGCGTCGGTGTTATCACTTTCATCGATGTGTTCTGTTGCATTGTGATTTGTAGCATAAAGACAAAGGAAGTTTTCACCTGTAAGATATCACGTAAGTTGTTACGTGCGTTTGCTAGGAGCACTATCTGTACAGATAAGGCAGTGCTCGTACCTTTATTCCTCGTAGAATAGCCTGGACAAAGGAGAGCACATAAAAATAATACATCTATATTACAATTCTTTTGGTTATTCTACGAGGAATAAGGCCATTAGAACTGTCTTATCTGTGAAAGACCACATGAAACAGCCAATGCACATACGAGAAGTGGCAAGAATATAACCTTTCCCGGTCCAATTTCCAGGGCAGTTTATTACGAGCTGCGCCATTCATAGTTAGAATCTTGAAAAGGGCTCCCTCTTTAACGTTTTAGAACAAAGTTTTTGGTGAAGGTAAGCATTCTGTTTTGCGTGTGCATTTGAATATTTCGGTACGTGAATTGGAGCATTCTAATCAGACAAATTTTCGGGCCCGGACACAGTCGGGCGTATCTCGTTCACTTTCTTGAAAGGCAAGTCTTGGATACGATCCACAGTCGCAGAGGCGTCAAATTTGCATGTTTATTTGGTCCCAAATGATGCGTTTGTTCCACATTCGTACATGTGTGTGAACAGCGTTTGAATGTTTCGACATTTTCGCATGCTGGTTGCGTGGTCAATTCTCCGGACTCACTCCATTCTGAATCCGAATCTCAGCTCCATTTCCCACGCTCCCGATTAGCGAATGCCAGCGGTGGCCGGATCCCAACGTCCCATTTGATTACATACATATATGCATCTCGGTGATAATCTATTCTCCAGTTAAGTTTTAGAAATTACAAACCCACGCGACAAATGTGTGTTTGAACTCCCATCTGGCCCACCGCGCTTCCGAATTCGACAGCGGGCATGCCAGGACATCTCTAAACAAACCACACCCCTAACTTCAATGCAAAACTTGCAGAATTCAAAATGACCAGAAGTCTCGGATATGCTGCACGTTCGGGCCTGAGAACCCGCTTTGTTTTACAGCCTGCACGCCTTTACGTTGCTCGCCCGTCAAACGCTGATGTGCAACACGACTTGCATTATTAACCATAAGTTTCGATGTCTGTGACCCTGTCCTATCCACGCACTAAGCTCAAGTACACCAAGGCGCATGGAGGGCTTCTAACCTTTGTTTTCTTCTCCAGCTGTGATGGCTGTGCATAATTAACTGTTCATACCTCCGCCAACACCGCGTCGTCAGCTTCCCACCAGCTTCGAACAAAAGGCAGACAAGCCCAAGGAGAAACCTAGCCATTGCTTGGTTTTGATCGCATGCCTGTTTGCATACAGCCTACCACAGCCTCCCCCTGCCCAGTCCCAGCGCAGAGTAATAAATACCGGGTAAAGATCAGTACAAACAAAATATGCAGTGTTCGACCAGAAACACAGTAGATGTGCAACGTGTGCTTGATTTTTCGATTACACTAAACATACGACACCCGCTAACTGAAGGTGGCTTGACGCATGTGCCACATTAGTGAACGGATCAAAACTTTTACTGATAATTGTGCGAGGACTATTTGCACGAATGTCTCAGGGAATCGCATACTACACAACACTGGCAGCATGTATCACCTGGTAGCAAACAATTTAACATATTCCATAATTAACTGGAAGAAAAGTCCAATACACTTCGGAACTAGAAGATTAGTTCTAACACTATATCTGGAATAGAAAAGCCTCGAACTGGCAGCCGTTGGATTATGGACCCGTTACGTTGCCGATTGAGCTACTGAGACCACTTGGCATCCCGCGGAAGTAAAAAAAAAAGAAAGAAAAATGATCATGGTGTACCGTGCAGGAAAACTTTGGCCTGGTTCGCCGTGGTAGTTTTGCTGCTCTAGATCAACAATCAGCAATGAATCGGCTCAAGACATTTAGGCCATCTTTCGTTTGGTGCCGGGTTCATCACACCTTGAACGCGTGAACCCTATGGACTAGTGGACAAAGTATCCATTAGATCTGGTGTGCTACCGACGTGCTTCGGTGGGCGCTGACCCGGTGGACTCGCAAAAACTGACGCTGGCTGTCCAGCTGCAATTTAACGTTCCTGTTATCAGCACGCGCAGCACGGTCCTCGTGACACCAGAGGGCGCGCGCCGTCTCTGTCCTGGATGGGGCCGGCGAGCCTCGGCACGAGCTCGCGCCCCGAGCGACCGATGCGCCGTCATACGTCTCTTTTGTCAGTGTTCCGCTCGATTTCCGGCAGCCAATTACAGCCGGAGCCGAGGCGGGCTGGCACGTCACTTAACGTGACGTGACGTCAAGCTCCGAGGGCATCGGATGGTGTGCGTTAGAGGAAGTGCTCCATATTTTTATGGGGATTTGAATTGAGATAGCTATTTTCGGGAAGATTTCCTGCAGCCAATGGTTATGCTCTGAACAAGACCCCTAATTCTCTCGTTTTCTGAGTTGGGTATAAACGAACTTGTGCGGGTCTCTAACGCTGCCTTATTTTAAGTCAACGGGAGATGCATGTCAACGAAACGCTACACGACTTCCGCCTTCTTAATGACCATACTGTATTCAAAGTTAAGAAAAATATGACCACTGAGTTATTTGTATTTGGGGTTCGTCAACAACAATCAGAGCATCATCCAGTTAGCTTCTGACCTATTAAATACGCTAATGGCAAGTCTCATACACGGCTATGCTTTGTGATACGTACTGCAGGAACTTGAGCAGTGCTCCTAGCTATGAGAGAAATGGGCTCGGAATCGAAAAACGCAGAGATAGCGCTACAACCGAGAATGTAAATACAAGTGAAAACAAAAAAATAAACAGGAAAACCACGATAAAGAGCCGACATACACGCTCATGACGATATTCGGGTTAACACACATGCATTACTGAACATGCCACCTCTCGGCGGCCTGAACTACTACAGGTGAGTCGGGTCATCCGCTGCTGGGCAATCTGATGCGTCATTCTTCCAGCGACTTTGGTGCGACACAAGCATTCCATGATGTAATCAAACATTACGTTTTGAGGCGAATAGTAACAAAATAGTGAGACCGAGTTGTCCAGCGCAGCCTTACGCACCTAGAACCATTCTCCATCATATCTCTGATGCTTGCACCAATATCTTCACAGTAGACTTCTCCGTTAAAGGGAATAATTCACCTTTGAAGGTATTAAAACAAGCACCGGACATGGTGCAACAGGCTCACTTATAACAATTCGCCTACTTTTTAAGGGGAAAAGGATGCTTTAAATAACACAGTTTCATAAATACGCTCTGTTTAACACAGTTTACGTAAATACGCTCTAAATAACACAGTTTCATAAATACACTCTGTTTCATAAATACGCTCATCAATATGTCATGGTTTGATTACGGCATTGTACCCTCGCACGATATTCGTTGAGAGCCCACTGACGGCCGTTATATCTGGAAATCGCGCTCACGAACGCAACACATGAACGCCCCGAATTTTTACAGGCCTTGATCGCCGCTTGGCATGTGAAACGGCAGGATTTGAATGACGTTATCATGACATCATAAATACCACGGTGACTTTGAAATACTCTCTCCGATATACCCTCCCCCATTTTCGCGGGCGTTTAACTCAGAAAGTAGGGTGGTTTAGGTTTTACAAATGGTAGGATTGTGAACAGCACCGAAAGGTGTTCATGACGGCTATTTCAGTTCAAAAACCCCAAATAAATATGGAACGCTCCCCTTAAGCTTCGGGCGCACGCTAGGGTGCAGTTCAGCTTTGGCTGTGCGTAAGTGGTTCACCTGAACTTCGGCTATCGTTTAAGGAAGTTGTTGCTCAGTTCGGCTGTATGTCAGAGGGTTAAGGGGGAGTGTTCTTCATTTGTATGGGAATCTGAACTACAATAGCCATCTTGATAACAGTATTAATAGCCATATCCCTCGTACAATGCTGAGAGCAATTGTATATTGTGTGATAAGCCTCGCTGCCTCTTAAAAAAAAACCACGGGACCGAGCTTTCCTTCCGGCAAGGACACACATATTTACTGAACAGAGAAATTGTGGGGTTCAGACCAGCCTTTTCAACTTGAAATTATACCAACAATTATAAATAAGCTCATTTCACCATATTTGATGCTTGCTTCAATATATTCAGATGTGGAACATTTCCTTTAGTGCGGCTCCAGTCGCATTCCACACTTTGGGTGTGTTGATGAGCTTCGGAGGTATATTGTATGTACAATTATCGGGTGTGAGACCAACCACTGATGTTTAACAAGGGTGTAGTTTGACCTCGTTTGCACTTCACGGGCGTTGTACTGTTTCAGATAAGGTCGCATTCCGGGTGTATTTCAGAACTGTGCGCCACGTTCAGCTTCGTCACTGCCCCGGCAATATGACCCACCTTCGGAGGTAGGCCAGGATTGTAGTTAAGCTTCGGTTGAACGCGCGCGGTGGGTAGGCTACCTTCGGTTCTGTCAACTAAGAACTAGCTTTAAATCTATGTCGTCCGCATCCGCGAACACCAGCTAGAGCCGGGACCAAATATTTTCACACCCAATTTGTTTTAATCCACCTCATTCCTTACCGCAGCGTTCTCGTGCGGATACGCTGCCGTGCCTCTGTCAAGTTCTGCATTGATCGAGACAAACTTTGTCTTCGACCCTCGATAGCATAAAAAATGATGGCGTTTTTTTGGCCCGCGGCCAGTTTCATCAATACCACACACACCTAGCCGTGATTGGTTACATCCGACCAAACCTTGATCCAGACTTCTGCCTTCCGCATCCACCAGCCATGAGGGTGAATGCCTTAGAGTGCTCTTCATGGGCAAAGCCGTCGTAGACCTGTGACGTTGCAGGCAGGCACGCCGTGCAAGACCGCATTTTCACCAACCAGCCAAGAGTGTAACCTTTTCGGTGTCAGCGCAGAGGCTGTTGTGACGCATCTGTTCGCGACATTACCGGTCACGTCACCCCCGGCAGATACCTCGCCATCGAGGAACGGCCCCCAGCTGACCTTAGCCTCGAAGCCGAAACGACGGACTCCGCAAGTCGGTCACTACGCCGACCGATTGGAGTCGTGCGGCAACTCGTCCCCACCAGCGGTAGGGTTGGCGGACACGTGCCGGGTCGATCCCGCCGCAATGACCGCCGTCACGTCACGTCACGTCACCGTCACGCAGCGCGGCCGCCGTCGCGCGTGCACGACCGGAAACGGACGACCCGCGCGAGTGGCCGGAGGACCGGGGGCGGACGACCCGCCCGAATGGCCGGAGGTGGATCGCAGCGACCCAGGGATGCCACACAGGAATGGACGGGCGTGTGGGACGACTGCCCGAGCAGTCACTCGGCAGGGCGGGACCTCCGACCGACATGGCCGCCGTACTGCCTGCCGGTCATGCCGGTTGTTCGAGCCGGAGAGGTTTCGTTTGTGAGGACCCCCTTGAGCCCGGGTCGAAAGGAAGGGGCAGGCGTGGGATTCGCGTGAGATGAGATGGCAGGTGACAGAAGCGAGGCAGAAGATATGTGAGATGATGGGACGAGACGGGACGGGGAAGGTGGGCCGAGACGGGATGGGGAAGATGAGACGAGACGGGATGGGGAGGATGAGGGGTGACGGGACGGGGAAGATGAGACGAGACGGGATGGGGAAGATGAGACGAGGCGGGACGGGGAAGAGGGGACGAAACGGGACGGGGAAGATGGGACGAAACGGGACGAGGAGGACGGGTGTCTGACGATCACAGTACGTCACGGCCCGTGAGGGGATGTATGAACATACGACAAGATGCGTCGAGACAAGACAATATGTGTCGCGCATGATGGAAGGGGGAATTCTGGGAGAGACTCGTAACAGCGGCACGGCTGCCGTAAGTGAGCGCAATGCAGCGCGACCGGACACCGACCCTACGCCAGGCGCCGGTGGCAGATATTGTCTAACCTCCATATTCACACATGTGACACCCCAGTCCGGCGCACGATGGACAGGCGAATGAGCGGAATCACTGCAACTGTCATCGAAAATTCGCTCCACAAACTCATCTGCCCCGGTGTGGCGGCAGGTAATGTCAGCCATTTGACGGGGGGGGGGGGGGGGGGTTCCATTTCATGACGAGGCATTGCTCCGGACTATTTTCAATTCGATTCGCATCAAATGGATGTTACGACCGGCATTCAGTGCGTCCTTCCAGCAATGCTTTCCCACCTTCCCGGCCAGTAAGCTCAACCTGGCGGTCTTGATTGGGTTCCAGCCTCGTATTTATCAAAACCAGCGCGTCGTCACAAGTCACGGAGTTCACTGAAGTCTGCATTGCAACGATTTTTTGCATGCCGTTAGTGTAATTCATGTGCATAAAACTCGACTCGGCCTTCTATCAAGTGAGCCTGAAAGCAGTAAATCAGAACAATATTTGCAAAGTCATCCTTTCGGATGGGTGACGACCTTGAAGAACAGAAAGGAGCATCATAATAGGAAAAAGGAGACGGTTTCGAACGTCAAACGGTAGGGCGGGTTTCTGCGATTGATGAAATGAAATAGAAATGCACGAATGTTCAGAAAGACCATTTCGCTTCACTGTCTGCTACAATACGGCACATCGCAGGCCCGGTCCTTAAATCCCATTCGTACTTAACCCATGGTCCTACGAGTTCATCTATACCAAACCCCACGGTGCAATAAACATGAGCGTTGCACTCTCAAATCATAAATACGTCCGTTGGAAATCTGCTGCTCCATTCACACGCCAATCGTCCAAATCACTGTCATTCATCCAAGATAATTGCTCTCCTTGTGATGTCAGCGACCGTGCCCCGGGCCGCTGCCGGCCGGCCTGGCGGCTTCCCTCTGCACCCCGGGACGATGGATCGGTATCTGCGCGACCGCCTGCGCGCCCGGAGCAAGCGACCTTGACCTTTCATCCGGCGGGTAGACTGCCGACGAATCAGGAGCCGCCGCTCACGGGCCTGCCGCACCCCGCGGCGTCGTGGCAGCCGCGGCCGGCGGCCAATCAAGCGGCCGCACGAGCCGAGCGGGCACCCCGCGGGCGTTTAGCCGCCGCCGAGCCGCGGGGGAGGGGGGAGAAGGGGTTCTCGGAGCCGGAGTCGGAGTCCGGTGTCGCGGTGTATCGTCGCCGGACGTGCTGGCCTATCGGGTTGGGAGGTGCTGATCTGCGGTGCGACAGGACACGTGCTTATCCCTCCCAGTTTATATTGGTATTTCGGGCTCGGCTGTGCCCTGCTGTCATTGAAGACACAGAACAGTTCTGACAAGATGGAGGCCTTGAGGCCTGGCTGGCTTGAATTCCCTCAACAGGGAACTTTTGACACCCGTGAGGTGATATTTATTTTGCTTCTGTTCGTACCGCTTTGCTTTTCAAGCCTGTTGAGGCGCAAGACACATATGCATGATGACATATGTGTGGTACATGTCACGACGACAGGACTAAGTAACTTTAAGTGCTTCTGCATTGAACACAGACTTATTCGCTTTTATGTGTGCCAACTCTTCCCCTTTTAAGTGAACGAACTCATTCGCGTTTCTGTTGAAGTGACGACACAACTAAGTTGGAATTCTTAGAGACGTAATTTTTGGTGCAAGTTTTTTGCATGACAAAATAGCGCAAAGGACAACTAAAGATTTTCAAGTTACAAACGAACCTGCGCCTTATATTCGGAATCATGACGAGATATTGGTATAATCGTTTGCAGATTTTTACCAAACATCATTTGAGTTCTAACACAGGCCTTATCGTCCGTAAGCATAGTGAGTACGGCCAATATACCGAGATAGTCCGTTTGCTATCATTGGCGAGAACGCAAAGAACTTGTCACAGATCCAGCTTTCCGTGAGCCGCATAGAAAACGCAGCGCGTTGATGAAACGGCAGCATCACCGACGTATCTTGAAGATGATTAGGTTTCACACGTCTGATAACGGCACATTTATGTGGCAGACAAACACCTCTATACGGCATTGTCGTGCGGAGACCGATGCCCACACTGGACCACATCTGGCCGGGCCTGCTGCGTGACGTCCGGCCCCCCCCCCCTGGCCCCTACCGGCAGCTGACCCCTCCCCCTCCCCCAGCTGCGTGCCCTCGGCCACACAGCGGCCAAGTAAAGCGGCCAGCACCAAGCTGCCGTCTCCCTTCACCGTCCGGTCAACGGTCGACGGTCAACGGTCAACGGTCAATGAGTCAACGGTCAACAGCGGTCAGTCACTCATCAGGAGAACACCCGCTGTCCGGTCACACCCAGCGCGCCCTTCGACAGCGGAACACAGCATTTTGGGTCGATCCCGAGCGACACGGCGGTTTCGCCCACACCCATGCATTGGTGCTGCCAGGAGATCGCCTGCCCCGTCCATGAGGGGCTACGTAAGAGCTGGCCGCCGGTAACTGGAGAGTGTGGCTGGTTGGCTGCCACCGAGGCCAGGAACTGCCGCCGACGTCTGTGTCCTAGAAGCTCAGCTGCATGGGGTTCTGTCTAGACGTAACACAAGTTCTCTGCTAATTAGCAGCGTTTTTGATTGTGACCGCCCGGCTTCTGAACTCTTTGAACGCCAAGCAGAAGTCGCTTGAATGGCTGTCCTGCTAGTATCTCGTGAATTATCAACGCGCTCGTCCGACCTGTCAGCCTGGCTTGCTTTCTGATGTGCTCCTTCTGAATGGCCTGCCAGTAAACACCAGTACAATTTGAGGCTTGTGACTTTACTCAGCACTTTTTCATTCACGTATTGATCAAAATATCTCGCATTCACCGAAACCCCATCTCTAACCGACTCGCATTCTAATTACACCGACGTTTTCAACGGGGAAACCTAAAGCCGCACAATTTTGCTTGATGGAATTCCCGATTACACAAAGGGAACTCAAGTCGTTCAACAATGTGGACCACACAGGTTATTGCTCCATGATGGGACTCTGGCGCTTGCTGAGAGTTTGATGGCGTGGGAGATAGAAGCTGATGCCGGCGCAAACACACCACCCGGAACTCGAGGTTCACCAACAGCTGAGGAGGTATCGAGTGTCCTCATATCGCTCCCGATATGGGGACGCAGCTCCCGCGCGGCCCGCCTGTGCCGAGAGCCGACTCACCGGAGTGACCAGCTTCGGCCTTGCGCGCGCGTCTCGCGGCCAACTTGCCGGAGCACCAGCTTCGGCCTCGCACGTGCGTCTCGCAGCCGACTCACAGGAGCCACTAGCTTCGGCCTCGCACGCCGTCTCGCGCCCGACTCCTTGGTGACCGGGTCGCCGGAGAGGCCCCGCCAGCCACTCCCCGGAGACCTTCTGGTGACCCGCACCGGAAGGCGCGACCGGGGATGAGGGATCGGCCGGAAGCGAGCAGTTGGGTGGGCCATCGAGCGAGCGGCGAGATGGAACACCAAAAGACTGGGTGCGGTGAGGTGGACGACCGACAGGCTGGGCGCGGCCGGTCAATGGCGGTGACAGATGAGAGGCTGTTAGACCGGGCGACGGGGTGATGACCTGGGGCGGGTGGGCAAGCAAACCGTCGGATCGTCAGATCTGAAGAAAAATATAGTGTCGTGTGTCAAGATTCCTTGGAGGCTGTTCAGATCAGCTGTCACAGCTTAACACGGGCGAAGCACTTCTCAGGTTTATCATTAACTGGTTAGCGGGGTACGTGGGATTCACAGGAAAAGAGTTGGGCCGAATGCTCCAGAAAGCCAGGTCATTTTGGGGTCACGGGTCAACCACATGTCATATCTGACCCAGGAGCTGGACGGGGGGAAGCGCGCCTGGGAGACTGTTGCATGTGTGGCAGAGTTCCTGGACTGGTCGACTTACTCTTATTAGCTACTCTGAGAAGTTCATGGTTGTGTTTAATATTCAGGAGCAGAAGTAACTTTCAATCTCAGCTGAGCTGTGGTAAAAATACGTTACAACAGGTGTCCAAGACGGAAAATTAAGGATACAGGAATCTGATCTTCCATCAGTTAAATGGTGGGAGTATTGCACAAAGTTGGCTACGGAATTTGTATTAAAAAAAAGATTTCGTCCGTTGTCCCGTCAGTCCTCACCCAAGGTCCAAACAGAACATACGATATTGATAGACTCAAAATGTTTAATGCATTCGTGAAAATTATTGCAACCTTTCGTGAACTCTACGGTGTTATCGGGCGTGTACTGGTATTGGAACTATATTTGGTGTAGAATTCATTGATGAAGCATACTCAAGCCGAGAACCAGAAAAAAACCTAATCAAATAGTGCCAGAACAATAACTGTTCGGACGTCCCGTCCTGTTTCTTCGTATCTAAATAATAAATATACTTCTCAATGCGTCATTGTCTGATCACGCCATCGCGCGTTGAGCAACATCGATTGCGAGCCAAGTGACGGTCGCTATATCTGGGAATCGTACCCACAAACGCCAAACATGAAGACTCGACAATTTCATTTTCCTTGCCCTTGATCGCCGCATGGCCAATGGAATGGCAGGATTGCATAACGCCATGGATGCCTAAGTGACCTTGAAATAGTCTGCACGAAATAGTCTGCACGTCCTTACGGGCATGTAGCTCAGCAACTCGACGTGTTTAGGTTTTGAGGAAGGACAGGACTGTGAACGTGAAACGCTGCCATGAAAAAAACGCTCATATTTTTGTCCAACAACAACCAGCAATCCACATTCATTGAAATAATCCAACGCTGCAAAAACATCATTAAAAACTCGTTTCCGTGTTCATTCATGATGCTGGTTTACACTTAGTTATATCGCCGCAGGAAATAAAATGATGACCATAACATAATGTGATGCCGCGGAAAGCTATGGTAGTTGCCAAACCCTATCGGAAATAACCGGTCATTTACCCCGAAACAAGATGTTCAGGTTTTGGTAAAATTTACGCAAAAATCTGCTACATGCTACTGACATGGCGATTTCCCCTGTTACGCCAGGCGTCAGGCCTGCCGGACCTTGTCCACCCTTCAAAATCTTACGCGGACAAAAGGAGTCGCGACGGGCACCAGAGCTCCATTAAAAATGACCACAGCCTGCGAATAGCGGCCATTGCTCTGAATTCCGCGAATGGTACAGGAATGGCGTTGCGGCACGGCTGTGCGAGTGCAGATATCTCCGGACATTCGTTTCGTATGTCAGGAGATATTGCTTTAGAGTGATGGAGCGGGTGCTCGGTAGCTGCGTGAGATACTGTCCAAGAGCAGGCGCGTGAGCCTGCCTGGCATGGCAGGGTCAGCGGAAATGACATGACATGGTAGCTGGGAAAATGCGACACATCACCATGACTATGACTTTGACACGGAGCACCTGCTAAAAAGTATTGCATGGATTGAATTTAGCTTCCCACAGTCAGTGATAACAGAGCACGCCTATAGAACCAGCGGCTGATCATTACGTTTACATATTCGTTATGAGGCCGTTGGTTCATTTGCGCTCTTTTGATATTAGGGCTGGGTGCATTGGCCACGGCTATCACTGCATGCAAACTATCACACAGTCTTCCTAACGTCGCCGCAGCAGCGAAACGTCGGGCGCCGAATACCAAATCCCAAGCACTGAGCACCAAACTTTAGCACCGAACACCAAATAGACACTGAACACCAGCAACAGACACTGAACACCTGCAAAGAACATCAAAATGCCAGCACAGACCACCAGATGCCAGCACAGAATACCAAAACCCCAGCAACGAACACCGAGACCCCAGCGCTGAACACTAAAACCCCAATGCCAAACCACAAAATTCCAGCACGTAACATCGAAGCCCCAGCATCGAATACCCAACCCCGACAGCGAACGCCGAACGCCGAGCGCCGAGCGTCTGCCAAGGCAAAGAGCTTGCCCGCCCAACACGAATCACCCAGCACCAACCGCTCACCACAACCCCAATCTCACCACAACCCCAACACCTCGCGCCCGCCGCCGAGGGCCCAACACCTCGCGCCCCGCGCCGGACAGCGGTCGCAACACTCGCCAGCGAGTGGGACGCAGTCGGCACGGGGTCGTCGGGGAGCGGCACCCGCTCGGGGAGCGGCACCGGCGCGAGCCGAGGCCGGCCGCGGGCCGCAGGGCAGTGATCGATGAAGCGGAGAGGCGCCGTTCGGGCCGAATCAGCGTCAGCCGTCGCTGCCACAACAGCACCGCCTGATACGATGCAGGGCCGCCCGCGCCCACCGCAGATTGCTGCTCGCAGAATGCTGCGCTTAATGTGATTGGGCTGGGAGTGGAGGCATTGTCTGGCACACGGAGGCATCACCAGCACGCGGCCGGGCCGGCCTCCAAAAAGCACCGCGAACAGGTGCCGGTGGCAGGTCCTGGCGCTGCCGGCGCTGGTGCGAGGAAGAGGGCGGGAAACTGCGGAGATGTGCGGCGAAAGCACTGGCCGATTGGTGTAACTAGTTTGTGTGTGCCAATAGTTCCAAGTTCCGTTCGACCTGAGTTTTATATCGGAGGTGCGCATCATGTTTAAGATGCCGGAGGGCATACATCAGAATCCGGCCTTTTATTGGCAAACTTTGTGGTATGTTCGTGCGTCACAAACCCATTTCAGATGCCTGGGCCTCAAACTCTGCTGACAGCATCGAGTACAGGCCCTAAAGCTTCAGCCGTTCGGTAAACAAACGTCTGTATCAGCTATCCTTTCCTTCATTTGTTCAACCAGTGGAAGAGCATTCAGAGCATCACCACTGAATCAGCAGCTAACAAGTCAAAAGCCTGGATTTCCGCCATGCTGAATATCAGTTTTTCGAATACATTCCATCCAGTAATGCTGAACAGTGGATTCACTTGGCCAAACATGTCGAGATCACCTTTCAGTACTTCAGTACTGCGATTCTTCAAGCATCGAGTAGATCTTCGTGTCTCTTCTCCTTACAGGGAGTCGAATGCCGCATTTGTCGTGTGTTTCCTGTACTGCTTTAAAGCCGACCTATAAGCGGACGGACCGAGAAGTAATTTAGAGAATTGTGTGAAATCCCGACTCCCGACTCATCAACATCCCGACTCCCGACTAATCAATATCCCGACCCCCGACTCATCAACATCCCGACTCCCGACCCATCAATATCCCGACCCCCGACTCATCAACGTCCCGACTCTCGACTCATCAACATCCTGACCAGCGTATCCCGACGGAGTATGCCGACTCCCGGTAAGCGATGTCTGCTATAAAACCTAACGATAATTTTCGAGTGCAGTTGTTTTGGGTGTGATTGTTTAACGTGTAATCATGTCCAAGTCCTGATAGTGAAACAGATGTTGTGTACCAAAACGATGGCCTCAATTATATATAGATGAAAGCCACTGCTGTCTTTACTATCAGGTTTGTCCTTACCAACTTTTAATGTATATTCAGCGTCAAAGCCAGAATCTCGGTCACGTGCGCCGCGTGCCGCCAGCAAAACACCCTGACCCTGGCACGATCCTCCTCTGAGAGACGGACGAAGCCACATGGCCCGGGTACACGGCTTCAGACGGACGGTGGCTGCCTTGGTTCGACTGCTCAGTGGTCGCTTTGTCCCGCCGCCACCCGCCAGTGCCAGCCAGTCCTGGCAGGGTGCAGGCTACCAACAACAGACGCGTTGAGGTGGCAAGGAGCCGATCACGGCCGCCAACCGTTTCTGCGCCGTAGGGTCGGGCGTTTCCCTCCTCGGGCAGTTCGGCCGACCGATCACGCGACGCCGACTTTTGGCCTTCTGGTGTGTGCTGGAGGAGCCGTACCCCCCCCTCCCCCCCCCCCCCATACGTTCGCTTGGCGTGATCATTTTTTGTGCTCGAAACCGTCCAAAAGGCACATTTTAATGCGGACGGGATTCAGGCATAAGTAACATTAGATTGCGAAGGCATTTCACTTCGATGTAGACGTGGCCAAGAAATAAGCTATTGACGATTATTTTCCATTAAAACAGAACGTAAGTTGTACTATAGAGTGACCAGAACTATTTAACGTGCGTAAGATTTTCATCACGGACAGGAGCGTAGTTTCATATGCAGCTGGGAGAGTAAGCTCCAGCCCCCTATTCCGCAGCTCTGAAAGAGAAGCGAGTCGCACCCCGGGGAAATCCGAATCTTTAGCATCTTTTGGAGTGAGTTTTTCTACTTATCCCCCCTGAACAGATATTCTAAGCTACACACCTGATAAAGGGCGAGGCCGTAGACCAAGCGCCACTTTAAACATTGGATGACGGGAAGCGTAGCTTCCGCGGCTCGGCTCGGCTACGGCTTTGGTTACGCTCGTCACGCTTTCGACGACACCGGCCTATAGTCCTCAACAGCATCTAGTACAATCCTTCAAAAAGTTGTGCTGTAATAATATGCGAGCTGCTTTACAAGCTGTTTGATCCTCTCCAGGATTTCATCACACTTATTTCACATTCCAATTCGATGAAAGTGAGCATACCACCTTTTTGATCTGTTCACTGGATGTTGGAATGTGATGCGTTCATTTCTATCGGTGATGATAGTTTTTTTCGAAGTCATTTTGAATAGCTCAGAATCTCAATTTGAAGTGGCCGAGAGATATCGCGTTGCATTGCTCATCACTACGGCAGTGATTTATTTAAACTGCTTGGCTTTTCCAAACACGTGTGTTCTGTGACATTCGCAGCACGCTATTAGGTCAAAATATATCCCCTTTGACGTTAACCACAGTGGCTCTTTTCGAAGCGCACTTTGGCTTTGAGGAATGGAGTGTCACATAGGGAACGTCTAGCCGGCAGATCACCTCGGAAAATTGTCCGGAATGTTGGAAAAAGGTCCGGAACGGCGTAGCGCAGGTAATTACTCATATTGAAAAGAATCCCACCCAATTTTCAGAGCATGCTCAAGCCAGAGAATCTTTTCACCTTGCATATCTATTCAATATGCCTCACAGGTGCAACACAAAGTAGAGCAGAGGAAGGAGGGTAAAACGTCCGGTACTACCAGCAAATATGTGGGTTTATCTAATTGGCCGGACATAGCTACCGACACCTTGCCAAAAAACTAGTGCCGTATGCCGGCTTTCAGAGTAGATATATGCGTACAACCAACTGCAAACTATCAGTACCTAACAAGTAAGCGCTCAGTGTTGCCCTCCGGCGCTGTGTGACCTACAGCTGTCGATGCGCCCCAAGACCCCAAACCATCACCACCATCATCTTCATTTTCGTACTCAACAAGTAAGCGGTCGGTGTCGCCTTTTCCTGGGACCCGTCTCCAATATGACAAGCTGCCTCACGCCGGAGCCTGACTCGCTGGAGATTGGGTTACGACAACTCGCCCGGAGGGAAAAGCACGGAGGAGTCTTCCGATGGATGCAAATCAGACTTCTGAATGATGCATTGCATAAATTACTTGCAACGTATCTTACAATGACACGAGGAGTCGCAGTGGATCTGGCATCTACAAAATATGCTGATTTTTCAACGCTAAGGCCAAGCCGAATCGACAAATATTTGCATAGTGCACTGTTAAACTCCTGTGTGTTTGCGACCATACGAATAAACGGAAGCACATGTTCTTTTACGTAGCGTTGTTATTCACTGGACCGCTACAGCTACCAAGTCATTGGTTTCCTGAGAACAAATTACAATTCAAGCACGCCAAAATATCGACGCTTAAATTCAGCTGAGAACCTTGTTCAGAACTGACAGAGCCAATCATCGAGCAGCATACCGCTCAGCTGAACCACGCGTGCCTCATGCCTTGCATGCTGCGACGAATAGAACCTGTTTCTGCAGGAGAGCTACCATATTTTTCCATGCCGTACACAGTGCTGACAAACATGACTCAGCCTGCGCTATATATCTCAAACTGGCATGATTATTGCCCCAGCCATTTGTTTGCTCACGGTAGCAGCCAGCAGGAAGCTGATTATTTCTTTGTTCGTTTTCGGGCATTCCATAAATACCACTTAAGTGTCAACCCCAAATCATCTGGCTCAACAATAACAGTTTTTTAAGCTTATTATGTACTTGCTTTATGTAGCACATCGGATCCTAAACGTGAGCCTTAAAACGTTGTGCTCTATATAACTTAGAGGGACTGGCTGTTTACCTTGATTTTTTAAAGCATTTCGCTTCGTTGGCGTACATTATGCTATCCAATGACAAAATTTGTGGAGGCTGATTTGTTTTCTGGGGAAACTCAATTCAGTGGAATTTGTGATAGGATCACAAATCAAGTCCAACAACCATTGCAAATAAGGCTTTTTTGTTAACTTGGTTTCAGAAATTATCCAGAAAAAGTTCTTGTTCTGGACGTTCTCTCTGGCTCAGTCTCCCGATATCGATGACGAACCAATCGAGCAAAGGTGTTTTTGCGGACGTATGACGTGCCGCCCACCGAACAGCACTGCTTCAGCACGACCTCAATTTCCGGCAGTAGCACACTCACTTCTTGGCCTATCGAAATGTTCAACAGACTGATGATATTGACTGATTGAAGTACTGTCAAGGTAGAACCTCTGAATTGACTTCCGTCAGATAAGAACGTCTTGTGTCATTTCTTTCAGGGAATCATTTGCAGGGAAATGCTTTCGGCTAAGGCGTAGTATTGTTTCAAATTCACGTCCCAGCCCATATCATGCCCGAAGACAATGCACGGATAGACACTAGACACTAGGTGGGTAGACACTAGACGTGTGCTGAGTGCCAACCTATAAATGTCACATCCTGACCTTCTAGTGCCTACATTAAACCGTCGTACTTTTTTCCTTACAGGCGTTCCCGTACTAGGAGACTTAAACAGCTTGATCAGAAGAGGCACATTGACCTAAACACGCCTCGGCGATTACGCTCCACCACCTGATCATGTACCTTTGCTTTGTCCTGCTACATCAGCGTTTTTTCCACGTCCACACTGGGACATTTCACCAGGAACAATCCTCCGTCAAGAACGAAAGACGTGACTGTTGCCCAGGCCGGCGACAGGGCCGGGGCCGCCGCGGGGGCCCGTCGCCCGCGCGCTGGAGGCTGGCGCCAGACATCTGAGTCCGGGGTCGGGTGCGGGGCCGCCGCGGCGGTGCGTCAGGCGTCGATCCGTGACGATCGTCGCCGCCGCCGGCATGCCGCACCCGGGGACCTTGTCACCGAAGTGAAATGGTCTCAGCTGGCGCCATTACTGCGGGGGTCGAAAGTGCAGCAGCAACTCGCGGTGCTGCGACGGCCTGCAGCGTCGGGGTGACCTCGAACTAGGGGCGCGTTCGGTCGGCAGATAATCTCGGAAATTTATCCGGAATGTTGGAAAATTTTCGGAATCGCGTTCGGCCCTGCCGTCGTGGAAAATTATCCCAGATAATTTTCCGTAGGGAGGGAGAATCGCGGAGAATTTTTAGAGGATGGCCCAGACGGAGAATCTGTGCTATGACCATTGGCTGTGGATGGCGCATGGGAGTCTAATCTGAGGGATATTCAGCCCAGTAAATATGGAGAATCTCTGTTGATGATTATCGGAGAGCTAATTATTCGTTGAATAATTTTCCCTTGGCCGAACGGGCCCTATGTGTGCGCTTGATTCCTATTATTGGTGCCTTGAGTGGTTGCTTCAAAAACAAGATTCTGGATCGTGCCTTCTACTTTTTACCGAGCGAACATGCATCCTCGTTCCGAGCGGTCCTTCAGCAGACCCTGCTAACGGTTCCTGGTTCTCATTGATTCTTCGAGAGACCCTAGACCTGGTTCCTGGTTTCGGTGGTTATTTGAAAAACAGAATTATATCTGGTTTCTGTTCTGTTCCTTGCTGTTTTTTCACCACTGCAAGCCCCTGCCTCCTGGTTCCCAACCAAACATCTTTTTTTTAAAAAATATTGCAAACCTCGAAGCCAGATTCCGTTGGCCTCCTCTCGTCAGAAGCAGCAGCCATTATTATAAGCAGCAGCCAGAGTAATTATAGCGTCACAACTAGCCTAGTCAGTCCGGCAACCGGGGGGAATGTGCGCGGGGCATGTTATGAACGGCTACTAAAACTTTGCTGTTTGTGGCAGAATGTGACATATAAGAGAACATCTGACAGCTGGTGTCATCCACGACTTGTTCCTGGATATTACGTTTGTGCATTGCTATTTTCGTGAGGGTCCTAGTCTCTCCCGTGTTATTTCAACGCCTCTGTCCCTCCAAACCTGGGTAAGGTCCCTTATATGTTTTTTTCTTGTTGGCATAATTCAAAGTTAAGAAAAGAAATTTCAAAAACGTTATCGTTCTGAGATAGTTTTTGCTGGCCATGGGTAGTATGGTGCTTAAAATCCGATTAAAAAAGAAACACATGCCATTTCTATCTCTGCCCTCTTCATCAATACTTCTTCCGCGGCCCATCAACGCCCGCCCACGCACAGCAAAGTTCCGTCACCTCAAACACCGTTGGAGGGCCTGATTTTATGGATCTTAAACCTGTGTGGAAATTGCACAGATTTGCATGTCAATTAAGTACGTAAGTTGCATCATTCTCATACGAGGACGATGGGCGTTCTCGTGATGTGTTTCGTCCGTACAACACCACAATCCGATCACGGGGACTCAGTAACCAACCAGATTGGTGCTTTCCGGGAACAATTCCACTCGCGCATATCATCCGGCTAAATGAGACTCGGTACATTTAAAAAAATAATGGAAACGAGCTAGACGTCTCTTGATTCTCAGTCAGTTTTGCGCCGTCCCAACAATTAACGGTGAGCACATAAGTGCATGGAGAGATTAAAACCAGCATTTAAGTGCACGTAATATTGTGTGCGGCGAGAAAGAAATTCGTGTCCTAACTGAATTAAGTAATCTAATGACTCGATGTGATTCCCCCTCACGGTGTCGGCCCCTCCTGCCAGGGTGAGAGGCAAGTGACGCTACACAGCCTCAGCAGCTGAGTGCGTCAAAAACCCTAATGACGACGACGTCGATGCTAATGAGCAATTACCTAGTTCGTTTTCCGCCAGGCGTAATACGACTAACTCAGTGCGACAGTGCGAAATGTAGAATTGCTTCTCAGGTATCTTGTTGTCTTCGCAACGACGCGGTGAGAACACGTCATCCTACGCAACACACCGAATTGTTTTGCTTCATTCTTTTTAGCTGTTCGCAGTAACGCTGACCGCATAGAAACGACATGGCCACCCAGTCCTCGGCTCCGACCTCTCCCTCCCATGACAGTGCATGAATAGTACAACGTATTCTACAAGGACGCCCGCAGCCGAATCCTTTCATACGGACTAACTCTTCCTGTGAGGAAATACACGGTCCGAGCACTGTGACGCCATCCCGTCGGATGCAGCTTCGAGCAAAGACCGCGCACTTTCAGTAATAAGTAATGTTTGTGTAAAAGGAGCTCAGCGGAGTGTGGCGTGTAAAATCAACGTAAGGAGTGCGCACTTCTTTCTCACCGCCGACGGTAAAATCAGAGCCATGAAGCGGACCGCATGACGCACGGTGTCAGCTCACTGGCGGTCCACGATACCTCGCGAGTCCTACACTGTCGCATCAGGATCATGATGGGCTGAGAGATGACATTACGAGGATACGATAGGGGAAAACAAAGTCAAGGCAATTATTTTAAACATTTCACGGAACTTCAGTTTAATTTTCACCATTGCGCTCCCGAAAGTATGCAGAAAGGATGGTTCAAACTATTTGAGGATGGTCGGGAATGTCACAGCAGATGCCTTGATAACCACGCGGAGTTGGAGCACGGACAAGACTTGATTATCAACGCATTTGTTATTTATTATACGCATGAAACAGGTGTTAAATAATTTCCACGAGATTGTATTTGTTCAACATTAAGAGAGCGGACAAATAATCTCGGAGACAGCAAAGGCTTTATCGAAACTGAATTTGTGTGTTAGCGCCCATGCCAAATATACTAAGCGCTTTCAATTTCCCCGTTCTTGTCTTAAGAGAAGCGAAATGGAATAAAATTTCAACGAACTAAGTAAGGAAAAATGTATACACGAGTACATATACTTGTTTTCAACGTTTCCTGCATACTACCTCTCGAGGCTAAAAGCATATTAGTGAAGGGTCACGAAACCTTGAAAAAAACTTTGCCGTAAAAGCCGGATGCTTTTAGGCTGAAAGCTTCTAATGGCCGAGGGATCTGCAAGTATGCCACCTGCGCGCATTCTCTTACGACCCGCTGCTGCATTACTCACACTGTATACGAAGTACGATGAAACATTTCGCTACCAACTTTAAATCGTGTATGTTTTCTTCTTTTCAGACGCGCAGCTTTGAAACCTTTTGGCCGCATCTCGCGTATCCAAGTGCGAGAGTGCGATTAGGCGTTCGTCGCAGCCGAGCGGAGGAGAGCAGATGGGATCGGTTGTACATACGAGTTCGGTTGTATACCTGTGTGTGAACAACATCGTAGGTCAAGATCAGACTGCTCAGGACAAGTTGGTGAAAGCAAAATGGCTCTTCGCCGTTCGTAACAATTAGAAACAGGCTTCAACCCAGCAATGAAGCATTTCGTGCGGCCGAAGCTATTACCACGCCTTTCCGCTACTTGCATTTTTTCCAAGCTAAATAGTCAGCTGATTTAGCTGGTTTAGCTGAAACTGATCCGCACCGATGGCAAGCCATACGGATGTACAGGTGGCACGGTGCAAACACATATCTCACGTAAAGTGAGTGTTTCAGATATGAAGACAGTGGAGCAAGCATCAGATATGATGAAACAAACTCACTTATAACTACTAGTACGCTTTTAAGCAAAAGACTGTTGTAAAAATGGAATTTCTCTCTTCGGTAAATATGAACATCGATACGTCATTGTTTGATCACATCATCGTGCCTCGCACGATATTGGTTGAGACTTAATTGGTGGTCGTTAAATGTAGAAATCGTTCTCACGAACGCCAGATATGACCGACCCGATCGTTGCATTTTCTCAGCACTGATTGCCGCGTGGCTTATGAAATGTCAGGAATTGAACGATTTATTATGACGTCATGAACTACAAGGTTACCTTAGAATACTCTACCAGAAGCGCTTTACCCATTTTCGCGGGTATGTATCTCATAATTTAGAGGGGTTTTGGCTTTAAGACGGCCAAGGCTATGAACTGTACCGAAAGGTCTTCAAGATAGCCATTTCAGAGCAAATTACAATACAAATATGGAATACTCCCTTCAGCACTAGGGCTGCAACATCAAGCTCGTAGCTCGCATAGCGCGGGTAAAAGGTCCACAAACCTACGGGCAGGTACTGCTTACGAAGTGGCGGGTTTCTGTGTGCTTTCGGTGCTAAGGCTCACAAAATTGCTATGTTAATTCGCGCCCGGCCAGGGGTCTGGGACAATCGTGCCCAGCCGGGCGAGGCCGGCTCTCCCTAAGATTTCCAACTTCCAGACGCCGTATGAGGAAAAAAAATTATCTTAAAGTATTGCCAAATCATGAAGAATGCATAACACGTTTTTGAACGTAGGTCACATTTGAGGTGACAGAAGGTTACGGAAGGAAGAAATTGGTCGCCCTGATAAATACAGTTAACCGATGTTAACACGCCAATACGAATATTGAGGACACGGAGACAAGCGTTAAGAATGTGGTGAGTCCATTTCCACTATTTCTGCTACCCTACATTGGCTAGGTCAGATAAGTCAACGTTCAAAATTGCTCTACCAGTAGCCATGTATGTGATTACTTACAAGTGGCTACACGCGTCGCACTCGTTCATCTAGCCTCTTCATTCCTGACAACGTAGGCCCCTGACCTTGGATGACCTCTCATGACCTTGCATGTCCTCACATGACCTATTGTGACTTCGTTATGCACAATCACAGCGTGTTTTCACTAGAGTATTCGAATTCTACCTCCAAAATTACCCGAGAAAACTGCATATTTTGAGATCAGCCAATGTTTTGCAGAAGATACCCATAAAGATAGGTCGCGGCCCGGACCAAGGTCATGAGCTCTACAGTCATATGATGGTTTTGCAGTTAAGTTAGTACTTCTTTCCTCATATAATGAAGGTTTCGCATTGAAGTTAGTACTTCTTTCTTCATATACAAACACCAGAAGTGCGCCAACCACGTACAAATTTGCACTTTGCGAAAACAGCAAAGTTGGCCTGAATTCACGTCACTGAATTCGCGTTTTCCGAAAAATTTGAAACATGAAAACTGTAGATACGATATTTTTGTATTACTATATCAAGTCTGAACGATGAGAAAAACAGCAAAAAGGTTATGTATGGTCTAAGTTTTCAAGACATTGACCTCTTTGAACTGGCCTAAATCTATGATGTTGGTAGATCCATGCTTCAAATTTGCACAGCTCAACATTCAATCCGAATTTGCGCTAATTCACAAATAAACAGGCACTTTTATTTTTTCTTGCTGCGGGCGTTCGCTTTTGAGATGTGCTCGAAAAACCGCAGGGACGAAGTCAACTCCGGGCGGGTGCGGGTCGAGATTTTGAATAACACTGCATAATATTCGCTCAACCTGCACACCAAAAAAGCTTAACAACCACAAAATATGTTGTGTTGATTACTTAAGTAGCGCATTATACATACCTAAGCAACGGGAAAACACTAAATAGCAACGCATGCTTTACACTACGAAAATTACGTCTTTATCAATGAATGAGTGAGTGAAGAGTGAGTGATGAGTATGAGCATGAGTATGAGTGCGGGGTATAATGGTCAAAGACGGCCGAACGAAAACGAAACAGCAGGCAAGGGATGAAAAATGGAGTGCCTGAGCCGGCAGCAACGCGCAAAATACGTTTATTCTGACACAAAACACTGAGTTAAACCCAAATGTAGCCCATTATGCACCTGGCCGCAAACTATATGTGCCTTTAGTAATATTGCCTCATGTGTAATATTCAGTGCGTAAATGGTCTCGACCAGGATCCAAACAGTAAGCGCCGATAACCAACTGGGTTTGCAAAGCAGCTTTACATTTTATGTCTTATCAGACTATACGTCCTTTCCATCGAAGGCGAGGAACAAATGCGCGCAGAACATTACAAAGTGGGAACTGAGAATGGCACGACAAAAAAGGCAACAACTGTCTTTCACTTAGAGGGAAGAAAAACTGGAGTTCCTTTCACTTAGAGGGAGGAAGAAATTACAGTTAATAATTATTTTCCCGAGTTATTGACCTTGACTATGCCGAAAGGTACTGGTTAAACGACGCTTATGATCACTCGTGATCATAAGCAAAACTTGAAATGGCGACAATATAACCAATGCTCACTGTATAAAGTCAACTAGTCTGTGCGTCCAAGCAACATGAAGGTCAATTACGCAGCACACGAATTCTTGACTCATCATGACGAAAAACCAATAGCTGAAGGCCTTCTTGCTGACATCAAGGGACGAAGAAAGGCAGAACAAGCTGAAATGGATCCATGTGCCCTAGTATGCACTTGAATCGAACTCCGGATGGCCGGGACATAATCGCTTTCCATATAATATGCACATGGAGAAAATAATCGTTTAGCTGTTAAACTGTAGTCGATTTTTTTAGCTGGCGCGAACGTAATGTTTAGGAAAAAAGCACCGACGTCCGGCATGTTTCATATCATATGTATACACACATATATATATATATATATATATATATATATATATATATATAAAGAAGTCACCATAGTTTTACGGCATGAGTAAGACGAGGTACCGAGTACCATCACAAGCGCTCACCGCACTCCACCCCTCTCGATTGGCCTAGCGGTGGAGCACCGGTGTCGCAATCAGAAGAACCCCGGTTTGAATACCGCCCCCCAACTCCAAGCGGACATTCGAGCAATGGCACGCCGAAGGTATGCAGAAGGGCTTGGGGTAGAGCCGGACACACGCTATCCGCGCACCTCTTAGGTCGCTCCCGGTATCGGATCAGTTGTAACATACAGCACCACGGACATTCTAGATTTCATCAATACCTCAATGGTGACGTGCGGCTGTGAAGCAGCGTTCATGTTCGTGTCAACTCCAAATGAAACTATTCCGGTCGCTCCTGGCGCGTATTCCATTAGCTTTGAACAACAACATGGCATGGCTGACCATGTCGTTCCATATAGCCCCAAAACAGCCCGACACGTGTCAGGTTGCACAGCAGAACAGGCGCTCACCAACCAGCACGGCACCGCTGATGGTTACACGACGACACATTCACGTCTCTCCCGCCAGTCAGTACTGCGACGCCCCCAGGAATCTGAGTCAGTTTGATTTTGCCAACGCCTACTGCGACAGACTCGGACTTCAACATTCTAATGTCTGATTTACTACACCTTGCGGACTAATCTACTGCATATGGTTAAGTCACGTTTGCAGAATAGCCGTGCCACGCAGTCCGCAGTTCCACAAATCGCCGTGAAAAGAGGTCAGAGAGCTAAGAGAGTTCCAGCTGGTGCGGATTTTACAGCTGTCAGCTTTTGCAAGCCGGAGGTGCTATTTTTGAACAATTTACTCGCACATCGCAGAGCCCCCCCCCCCCCCCCTAACTGAATGACACCCCAATCCGCCACAGCTGATAACTGCAAAGTCTGCAGTCATTGCTGCAGCCAGTCCATTAGGTGTGGACGGGCCTTAAAGCCTGGATGATTACCAGATGGCTCTAAAATGGCAAGCAATCGTTCTGCTTCTCACCATCAGCGTGCCGAGAGTGGTATCCAGGAACTGCGCAGCGGCTGACGCTCAATGGTGACAGCGATGTAAAATGCAGTAAAATGTTGCACATCGTTTTGCATCAAGATGAAGCATGGCATCCATGCCGTCTTGGTAACTTTTTGGGGGAGGGGGCAGTAACACTCTGGGCTAAATCAGAACAGATCAGGGCGTAAGGTTAATGGGAAGCGTCGTTCCAAGAAAAAAAAACTGGCCTCCAATCATCACCAAATAATGGTGTCAGTCACCATGACTACTAGGGTCGTTGTTATGAGCCTGGAGCTGGCTGGGCACGGGCGACGATTTGAACCCTTTTGGGTGGGCTATAACAAGGCTATAAAAACGAATCAGGCTAGGCCAGTGAATCAGTGAATCATCGGTCAAAAAAGGTCGCACAGTCGCACATCAAAGCGTGGAGAACCTACACTACTCGTCTACGTCCGAAAGCACCCTCGGCATTTGCGAGCCTCCACCGCGACGTAAATCTGCAATAAAACGGTTTCAACAGCCAGGCGATCGGTACTCGTCGACAAAACGGATATCGGCAATTGTCCGACAACGACCACCACTAAAAAAAACAAACACGCAAGCCATGTGGAACATTTTCAACTCGAGTGTCGCTTGCCAGCCTGATGTCCGCACTGCTTTCGGGGGCTCACGTGGCAGCCTCGAACAGTGGCGCGCATCAGCTAGCACTCTGCATTCCAAAGCCGTGCACGTGAGGCAATATCTAAAATCGTATGACAACGGTCCTGTCTGCTACATCGGCCATGATGTCAAAAACGAGAAGCCGATTTCGGCCGGTCACGCCACACACAATCAGTATGCTGTCCGACGACCACATTTTCTGTCGAGACAAAGCGAGAAGGCGTGGTGGAGCAGAGATGGGGTTAATACGAGCACGCGTGAGCATGCTTGAGAGTGGGCGTGCTTGTGAAGGTGGGTGTGAGGGTGGGTGTGGGTGTGGCTGTGAGTGTGGGTATAGGTATGGGTACGGGTGTGTCAGCGCGCGCACATATCATGCAGTGGTGGACGGTTCTCGCTGGGTAACTAATGTATGTCACGGTGGGGGGGGGGGGGGGGGCTGTTCGTCACTGTGCCACCACGCGAATGCTTTTCATCTGTCACACTCGTTTCACATGAGTCTTGCTTGTGAACTAGTTTTGCAGCAAGATATTTAATTTCGGCTTCTCGTTTCTGTTTGTTTTTCAAGTGATTATTCCTTGGTCGCGTTTCTGCATCAGGTCGGTCATTAACAAGTAGCTTTGCTAATGATATAACGACGGCTTTCATCGCCTCTAGATCAGTGGTGATTGACCAGGCTTTGGATCATAAACAAGGTCGTTTCAATGACGTATTTCGATTTCATTTTGGATGTTCTGTATGTAGGCTTGAACTCAAGAGCAGTTCCGGTAAATACGAGTGGATATTTCAGGCTCAGCTTTTTTATAGATTTTTGCTTGCGAAGCACAATTTGTTAACAAATGATATTAATTAATTTGTGGCTAATCGCGCCCACACTGCATACTAGGTAAGCAGTCTCTTCAGCCATGTCAGTTTCGGACTGCTAGCAAACGCCCGTGCGTGATCCATGCGCCTTCCACCGTGTCCGAAATTTTGCATTAATTTGGCACGCTTCATGCGGTCTCGCTTGCATCTCCACAATAACGCAAGAATATATGTCCATAGTACTAACAGTTTTAGGTGATGGGTTTTGGTACCGCGCTGAACAAATGAACAAACTTAGGAATAAGTAGACGCTTAATCACCGTAAGCTTTCCTAAAACATTGAGCTTTCTTCTACGTCACTGGGTAAGCTATCTTTTGCATCCACCAGCTTTGGCTCTATGCTTATTGGCTTGAAAGCAATTCCTCGAGACCTTCATTTGGTGCGTATGCTCAATATCGGGGCTGTTTTGAGCATCGTCTTGGACTGGAACGTCAATTGGAAGGCATGATGTTTTTTTGGAACTTTAGCATTAGACCAGAAAACGAGGAGAATTATTATAATTCATTTATTATGCCGTCCAGACAAGCAGGCGATCTATCCAAGAGTACCGTGTCGTCTGCATACTGCGAAATTCTTACTTCTTTGCTGCCTTACTTCTTTGTTCTTTGCTGTCTGAATGCCACTCAAGAGATCCGATTGCATTACTTCGTTAGCAAGCACATCGACTGCAACGTTGAAAGGAAACAGCCAAGCCTCGGGCTTGGCTGTTCCCTGCTCAATTGTTTCCATTTCAGCTGTTCCCTATTCAGCTGTTTCGTACTCAGTCGTTTTCCATTCAGTCCAGCATAACCCTCTCCCCTTCAAGACGGAAGCGAGTCAAATCCAGGAGAAAACAGGTTCTAACGCCTTTTCGAGTAAGTTTAGCCATTTTTCAGTCCTCATCGCCCAAACCCATTTTTTCGAAACTGCACATCTGTGGTAGAAGCTTAAAGGGAATGTTTCATATGTGAAGACATTGAAGCAAGCATTAGATAAGATGACACAAGCTCACTTATAGCTATTTAATAGCGATAAGTCATAAGTAATAATAGCTTTAAAAGTATACCAGTGGTATACTTTTTAAGTGGAAAGGACTGCTCTAGGCAGCACATTTCCCTTTATAGTAAAGATGCTACTGAATGCATCATGGTTTGGTTACGTCATCGTACCTTGCACAACATTGATTGAGGGCCAATTGACGGCCGTTATAAGCGGAGATCACGCTGACTAACGCCAGATATGAACGTCTCGACAATGAGGTGTTTTTGTCTTGATCGCCGCACGGCTTATGGAATGACAGAATTTGAGTGGTCTTATTATGACGTTATGAGTTCCAAGGTGGCTTTGACATATTCTTCCCGGTATACCTTTCCCTCCCTTCGCGGGCGTGTAGCCCAACAACAAGACTGGCCTAGATCTTAAGGAGGACAGGATCGTGAACAATACCGTAAGGTGCTCAAGATGGCATTAAAGTTCGAAACCCGATATAAATGTGGCAAACTCCCTTTAATGATCGTGACATGCGACGGATTCACCACTACATTTTTTTCAGCGTTCAGTCAACAGCACAGCTTCAGCGCAGAAAGCGTCTGGATCAAAATCGCGGAGGGACAGTCGGCCCCTTACACCTGCCACGCGGAAGTACCACAGTTTTCATGGATCTCAACCACTTGAAGACGAATTGCAAGCCAAAGCGTGTCCTTGCACTCCATATTGGACACAAATAAAATCCCCCATTCAATAAGATGAAATCTATAAAAATGCAATGTCGGATTACTTTTGTTTAATGTGTCCTTTACATTAATCGGAAAGCTGTACCTTTCGAAAACAACTCCATAGCATACATGTGCAAAACATGATCAAAATTGAAAACTACCAGAACGAATTTCATGGAGGTAATAACCACGCACCCAATGGTGAGGTTGAAGTCGGAATCTTCATTAGTTTCAACCACTGGCTAATGACTGGAATCTTTGTAAAAGGTCCTTGGTTTAAGCCTGACTGCGGCAGGCTTTCCTTTGGACTAGCAGGTCCCTAGCAGGTGATGATAGCAACTGGAGAGTAATCGCCCCGTCCTGAGATCACGCTGCATCAACCGGCGCCTGCAGCGGTGGAGTCGAGGGCACGGGCCACCTTTTAATAGACCCCACGGTCTGACTGCCCATCCGAGGACACGGCCTCGCCCTGAGTCGTCCGAGCAGGCGTCCGACCTCCAGGACCGATAAATCGGTAAAGGCCTCTGTATTCCTGCGTGCTACGACAGGTATCCTGTCAGCAAGCGCGGGGCCACGACCGTTCCGCAAGGGTGCCGAAAGTGGAACCTGCGCCGCGTATAGTGTGCGGTGTATGCAGTCGGCCCTGACCATGGTTGACTTCACCAAAAACTCGCTGCACGAGAAGTCAGGTGCGACGTGCGGCGACTTCGTCAGGGGTGAAGCCATTTTCCCTCACATAAACTGTGTTCGCAACCACGTTCGACTTACCCGGCGGATATCAGTTGCCGTGTTATCGTGGACATGAACGTATTATCGTAAACGTGGTTATCACTAACTCTCCGATCCAGTTCCAACACACGGATGTTGCGCTTAGCTAGTGCGCTAGGTCATGTAACCATGACCGGGCCAGTTTTACCTTAAACTAAAACAGAACAGAACAGCAGCAGAAAGGCACACACAGCCATCGCCGTTTAACACTGATGTACTGCTGCGAAACATGGCCTGGGCCATAAGGACGGTGGGATGTGTTCTTAACCACCTTGAAACCGCTGCTTGACAAGCATGCCTCATAGCGAGAAGTCCAGAAGATTCACAACGCGATCGTCTTCCCCGCTGTCCGACGCTGCTATTAGTTGCGTACAGTCAGCATATGCAATCATCGAGGAGATAATCAGTGACGCATTGAGACGACAAGTTCCGGAAGCCCGCATCGCGTTATGTGTAACATCATCACTGGCGAGGCACCATAGCCAACAGAGCTTCTAAATACGCTGGTAGGTCAGGTCAATGAATTCTTCGTTGACATCGAGAGAAAGATCTCCGACAATGTAAGAGCAGCGGCTTAGTTGGTACACGAGACTGCTGTTACACGAGTGCGCACGGGTTGCTTTTCCTGCGACCTGTTCAGAACATTATTTAAAATCCACTTCGGTGTCGATGAGCACCAGCAGCGCTTATGGTCTCGGTCCCATGACGCCTCACATTGCCAGGGTCTGCCTATCAGTTGTAAAATCAGCCCGCCTCCTTGGCCACTCTTCCAAGCGAAACGCTGGCATCGCAACAAATACCCTTCCCTTTCCGGGTGTTTCGTCAGCGCCAGCCCGGTCAAAAGTTAATTTGAACTTAATTTCCCCTGCCGACCCGGTCAGATCCTCGCCGGCCGGTGGGAGAAGTCGGCCGGCCGGCCGCGCGCGATAAGATTAACCCGGTGGACACCGCCAGAGGCATTCTGGCCCGGAATTCCGCACGAGGCAACCCGGTTTTCCGGGGACGGAAAAACTTGATGTGAAGTGGCTTAAGAACGCACACGACAATGTGCAATACGGCGTCGGATAGCCCTTGGAAAACCCAGATGGATCTCAGATCAGGTAGGCATTGGAAGCCATCATTACATACGACATGTGATACATCATGTCGATTCCTCGCGGTGACCGCCCTTCCTGCCAGGGTGAGAGGCAGGCGACGCCATATAGCCCCAGCAGCTGAGTGCGTCGTAAAGCCTCAATGACATACATCACGTCCAGTCAAAATTGGGAAATCGATTGTTGCATTGGCCTGTTCGGCTGCAGCAAGCACTAAATGAGACACACCAAAGAGAACAACATCAGTAAGGTCTTCCAAAGCTGTAAGACAACTGCCTCTTTAAAGTTTAAGCCTGATGATCTTTAAAAAGTCAAATCAAGTCACACGCCAAAGTCGGATCTGTTTTGACCTTGATGTCCAGAAAGCCGCTGGAGCAATAAATGTCACTTGTCGATACTAAACACAGTCTCACCAACTGACCTCAAGAAAGAGACCATGGGTCGTGAACCTTCAAGGTCAGGAGCCCAAAAAATGACGTGTTTCAAAATGATGCAAACTCATTGACGCAAAACTTCAAAGCCACGCCCAAACCCGTCGGGAAGTTATTTTGGAAACAGACCTTAAGGGCTTTTGAGGCCCCCCCCCCCCCGGCGCCTCATAGGGAGAGAGCTAAGTGTACTTAAGAGCCTCCATTCGATACCCCCTTTCCCGGCCTCCCCAAAACAGGAAAGTTATCATGTGAATCCACGCATTCATAGCCTGTTTACACGCAGCTTTCATGACTCTGTGATCAAGATAAACTCACGCCAACACGCATTAATTCCCTTTTGATGCTCTTTTGCTGATATCCTGCCCATGCTAGGATTAGGGAACAAAAGCATCCCTGAGTTGACAGCGTTTCAGCCATCTCAAGTTAACCGGCTTGTGATTCAAGTTCCCCGGCTTTGCCTCCTGAGCCCGGCCTCTTTCCGACTCAACCCTGAATCACATTCGCAGGCTGAACCAGCGTCCACCAGCGTGGGTACATCCCCTGGACCAGCATCCACCAGCGTGGGTACATCCCCTGGACCAGCGTCCACCAGTGTGGGGACATCGCCTGAACCAGCGTCCACCAGTGTGGGGACATCGCTGCTGAACCAGCATCCACCAGCGTGGGTACATCCCCTGGACCAGCATCCACCAGCGTGGGTACATCCCCTGGACCAGCGTCCACCAGCGTGGGGCATCCCTGGACCAGCATCCACCAGCGTGGGGACATCGCCTGAACCAGCGTCCACCAGTGTGGGTATGTATGTCCCCTGGACCAGCGTCCACCAGCGTGGGTACATCCCCTGGACCAGCGTCCACCAGCGTGGGGACATCGCCTGGACCAGCGTCCACTAGCGCGGTGACATCGCCTTAACCAACACCCACCAGTGTGGGGACATCGTCTGGACTAGCGCCCACCAGCGTAGACATCGCCTGGATTAGCGCCCACCAGTGCGGAGACATCGCCTGGATTAGCGCCCACCAGTGCGGAGACATCGCCTGGATTAGCGCCCGCCAGCGTGGAGAAATCGCCAGTCGTCTCTCCCATGACAAACGCAGATGTAAGATCCAGAAGGGAGGCTGCCGCCTACGGAGATCAGCGCGTAATGTCTGCAAAAAAAAAAACGGGACAGCCGCAGATTATCGTTAATGGCAAACGTAAATATTGACCCGTGGGTGTGATCGGCACAGATGACAGGCTGCGAAAACATTTCGGCAATGTTGGGAATGCACGATGATTATCAACCCTGGTCTCCTTGCCAAGAAGCAAGTAGTCATAACATGCTGTGGTCTTTACTGACCAGTAACTACATAGGTCGCGGTCGCAATTACATAGCTAAGGGCCACTGGCCAAAACGCACGGCATCGCAAACTAGCTGCGCTCGCGAGACGTACTCAAAAATTATTTAAAGTTTGAGGTTTGAAATTCAAAATTCAAGACATGACCTCCCAGAGGTCACCAGGCTGCTCCATTAAAGGGTTGCCGGCTGGTCTCACCAGAGAGCGTTCAAACTACTCGGGTTCTAAAATGAGGAGGAGATTTCACCCGAAAGGAAGGTTTTCAACCATCGCAGATGCGGAACATCAAAGCTATTGACGAAACCGTGCATTTTCCTCCGGGTCACCGCAGGTAACACTGTGGCATAACATACTACTGCAGAATTGCTGTACAGTGATAATACCAGCCTATCATACGAATCATGTTGCGGCCCAAACTATGCCAGAGGTATTTAAGTCTAAACACCGCACGGTTCGAAAAGGCTCCAAGGCATATGGATGCGACGCGGCATCTTCGAGTCTGAGTCTTTGAGCTCCCGTAGGCCAATGACAGAATATTGTCGCAATATACTGAAGAAAGATGGCAACGACAGCTCATTAATTTTTGTTCATTAATTACTGAGTATTATCAAATTAATTATTCAATATTGTTATATTATTAAATTATATGATATATGATATTAAATACATCATTAAATTAATTGTTACTAATTTTCATTATTCGGTTCCTCTAATCACAAGACGTCCGCTTTCACTGAGATGAAAACCCCCCGACGCAAACAACCTTGAGGCCCCGCAGCAGTAATCCACGCGGGATCTTTCCGATGCGAACTTCCGGGGGGGGAGTCTCCACCGACTCGACGCTCGCCAGCGCACCGCTCGACTCGGCCAGTTGACGCAGCCCACCGGCCACCTCGGGCCGCCGCGGCGGAGCGGGCCGATGGCTGAAAGTCGCGCTGATGACATTCATTTATCAGGGCGACGGCTCCACCGCGGCCGCGGAAGATTTGACATGCAAATTACGGGCCATGCCCGAGCCCCAGGCTTCCCCGGCCGTGAAAGATGCGACACTAACTGCCGCGCAGGTCGCGGCGTTAGTCGCTCGGCGCCGACCTGGGAACTTTTGATTCGAAGATTTGAAGGCTTCATTTTTGACAGAGCGGCCTACGCGGCGAGACCCGGACATCGGATGATTCGCGCTCGATTTGGGACGAAACTGCGGAAGGTCGTCACTCACTCTGTTGCCTGACTTGGGGAGCAGAGGACGCACCCTCGCTCTGTCATCGGGCTGGGGCAACAGAGGGCCAGGATCGCTCTGTGACCATAGGGCTCCGTGTCCTACTGGCGCCTAGGGCTACAGAGGACGCAGACCCGCTCTGTGGTCCGACCAGGGCAACAGAGGGCTCACGCTAGCTACGGACTAGCGCAATAGGGGCCACGCTCGCTTCGTGGATGGACTAGGATAACAGACGGCCCACGTTCGCTTCGTGGCTTGACTACGGCAACAGTGGGCCCTCACTCACTTCGTGGCTGGGCTAGGGCAATAGAGGGTCGCAATAGAGAGTCGCCCCCACCATCTGAGCCATCTAGGTCATCACTTTATGGAATATATGCATGAAGTGCACTTTAAATATTGTGCAGTGTGCACATTAGTGCTTATGGACCATAGTGCATACACTACTAGTGCAATTGTGAAGAGGAGCCATTATTGCCCACTTGCTGGGACGAAGCGTAGCAGACACGCTCTCTGGGGTGAACAGGAGCAGGTCACGTACGTACTCTGACCTGGGTCACACGGCCTACTGCATGGCCTAAAGCACGCCCGCAGATTAGGGTAATAAGGTACACACACTTGATCCAATAAAACAAACAATTGTTCGAAATCCATTCACGCCGACCACACTCGATCAGGAACAACTCAACAACCGCCTATGCAAACGTGATTCCTCGACGCTTAACATGATTTGCAGAACCACTTGATCAAACAATAAATGCTCATGATCGAGTACACTCCGTCTGTCGCTTCCGTTCGTGCAGAGCATATCGTGCGCTAAATTACAGGTCTGCGGCGTGGCATGTGTAGGCTGGTACGCCGCGCGACAACAGCTTCCGATTATTATAATCCCCCAACATTTATGCATTTCCCACAAACCGCAATGCCTCGAAAATATACGCTCGTGCTCTAGCAACAGCGGCACCACTTTGCATAGCAAGGCTAGCAATGGAAAAAGGATGGGCGTTGGATATCGTTCGGTGGCGCAATCTGGTGGCTGGTGGCCTCACTCTTCTCGAGAAGAGCGAGAGCTTTCTGTTGTGTTATGAACCGGCACCGACAGTGGAGAGACGTTGCACATGTCACTCACCTCACCCAATCAGACCTTTTCACCTTCGCCTATAAAGCAAGCCGCCCGTGTCGAAAACGAAGCAATGTCGAAAACGAAGCAAGTTGGAGCCACGGGGAACACAGCATTGAAATGCTCTTGGCCGCATCGCATATGGGCCGCATCGCAGGTCTTTGACTTCTTAAAGTGGTTGGATATGGGCATCGTCGTAATATCGCATCAACACTTCAACCAGCTCGATCTACCCGGAAGTTCCTGGGGTCCGGACCTACGCGGGGTGAGAGTTTAAATAGCTCCTCACGGCAGACCCATTCAGCGACTCCAGTTGTGGCTACGCCGATGGATATTGCCTGGGTGGCGGGTGATGTGAAAGCCGGAGTCCCTGAGTGTGTGGGAAAAAGATAGAGCCACGGGGCCATGTTCAACCGGTTCATATCCTCCTCAGATGCCTCCATGATGCAGCTGCCGAGCGCGCAGAATGTTCTCAGGAGGCCCTTCGTAGAGGGACTCTCCCCTATTAGGATTGCGAGAGACCCACAGGGCTGATCACCAGGTGTCCGATTGGAGGATCCGAAGGACTGGAGGTTTTATTAAGGCCCCGGCGGCCCAGCTTGCAGCGTTGGGCCCTCGAACGTCAGTCAGAGGGCCGCACACGCCGATCAGGGCCCGCTGGGACAATGGTGGGCCTCCATGTCGGTCGAAAACCACCAAAACCGAACATTCGGCTCCGTGTCTAGTTCCAAGGGGCCCATTTCCAAGCTGGAGCAAGGTCAGGGAGAGCGAATGTAATTGAAGACCGTGCGCATTAGCCAGGGGGAGGGGGCGGGGGGAGGGGAGGGGAGGGGGGGGGGCTTTACGAGCCCTGTGTCTATCAGTAGGCGACCGTGCCTAGCAGTAGATCGGCACCGAGTCAGCCAGGGGCATATTCGCAGAACAGGAGAAAGGGAGAATGCTCGACATAGCCTGACTGCCAATGAAATGTACTAGCAAAAAATGCGACTTAAAAGCTTCAAAAACTTAAAACTCCTTCATACGTTTAAGAAAACAAACCAGTTCAGAAAACATCTTCTCAGAACATGTCGTTCGAAAACCAGCGTTAGGTGTAGCTTTGCAGTACAATATCACGGCTAAGACTTTTGGGAAAGACATTAACACGCGTCCGGGTGGCCGGGGATGGATACCCTTCGCTCGGGTGGGGGGTCAATATTTCCCACTGAGATATCGGGAACTAGGAACGCTAGACACCGAATTAACAGGGTGTGATGGCCTGTGCGTGAACTCACTTAGATCAAAGTTTGAGATTTCTAGGGCATGATCTTCGGATCAGATATGGTCAAACAAGGTCAAATTCCAGGTTGGTCTCTAAAGTGCCCTCAGAACCTAGATAATTGTTTCTATGAAAAATGACACACGCTCACCTTGCATGACCTTTCGAAGGCCATGGTAACCAAAATCACACAGGACTACTTTGACTTTTGCATTTGAATAAGCGACAAATGTTACGCTAGGCAGTATGTTCCCAAAAACAAAATGTTGACATGGGCCATTTTATGTCAGTGATCTTTTCTGACCTCTAAGAAGTCAATGGAACATGTATAATTCAGTTCTTGCTGTCGATAAATTCGAAATGAGCACCGGAAACTATCCCATACAGCGAGCCAAAGAGTAAAAAAACCCAGGTTAGTTTTGACCTTTTTCTGATCTTCACACCTGACCTTAGGTCAACGTAATGTGTTCATTCAATTTTTGTGTTGCCCAAGAAAGCATCTCAGAGACGTACGGCTTTGTCTAACACTCCGTTGTTGCATCAGATTGAACGATTCTCTAGAAATTGACTTTGCCGAAACCGTGGCCTGACTTTGACCTGCCATAGGTCAGCGATCTTACCAGGTAAATCTTAATTTGTTTTTCCAAACGACCCGCTACTCAATTGTCTACGGTTCTGCATAATTTGGCAAAATTCCGAACGGCGTGGCCCAAAATTTGCGCCGCGCCTTTCGGAAACCATTCAGGAAAAACCTTGGGGGTCAATTTGACCCCGACCTGAGCGCGTGAGCGCGTAAAGATCATGGACGATCAGAGTCAAAAACTTGAGCTTTTCACAAGTGTAAAAAATAGTCAAGCCTAGCTAGTCCACATTTTATCACAGTGCTTTTGACGCTGCGCTGAGCTTTGACCGACTCAGATGTTATTCAGGAAAAATTAAGAGCGTCTCTGAGGTACCCTGGTAGGAAAAGGGTTTAGACTAAATCGATGTCAGTTTCGTGAACATTAAAATTGTGAGGTCATTTTGTTGAATATAAATTGTGGTTCATAAACAAATAACACCGGCAAAGCTAAGGAGGTGAAACATCTGTTCTGCTTTTGGTTCCCAAGTCAACACATCATGAGACGTTTGGTTATTGTTTTTCCATCTACCATGAGTTCGAGTCTCAACACGATCTCAGCCATGTTGCGCTGAAACCATCCGCAATTTCTGTTTTCAACATTTTGTATTACCATCTTGGTTGGATGGACTTCTGGGATCAGCATCAACGCTAAGCAGTGCTTGCTGCGTGAGCCCTGACACCTACCATCCGACCCTGAAATTTCGGAAAATTGCAGCGACATCTTAACATTGCTTTTATACCATTCTCTGGCGCCATCGGACCTTCAGCGCGCTTTAAAGCGACTCGAGCCCATGCCGTCGCGGATCGTTGAATCCAAGGGAAGGACTTTGAAAAACTGAGCCACTCCGACGAAAATGAAAGTTTTAGATTGTTTCAATAGCCTATGATCTCGCCGCCGACGTTGTTTTCAAACGCCGGCTGCCGAACAGAGGCCAAATATAGCGGCGGTCGTGAAATGTCCTCTGATCCGGGGAAAAAACACGACTCCCCCGTTCCATTGTACTCATCCCGCGGACTGGTGTTCCCGCTGCGGCACTGACCTGTATTTCAGCAGCCATCGCTCCAGTGGACCTGAAGTCACGTCACTCGAATAACCCCATGTCACTACTACGTGGTTGGAGGCGTGACGAGGCTGTTCCCGGCATCATCGGGGCCACGCTTGTCTTCCGTTTTCCACGTGCCCTTGGGCGCGAACGCCCCGTGTCCATTCTACGTGGTCTTCGGACGAGATATGATAGGCAATGTGCATAATTACTGGTGAGCCAGACGGTTATGTCCATAATTAGTGGTGAGTCAGATGGCCATGTGCATAATAAGAACGACGCTGACGGTCGTGTGGAGAATGACTCACCCGACGGGGGGATGAAGCGCATACGAAACTCCGAACCGGGCAAACGACATAGCACAATCTTTGACACCTAAACAATCTCGACTCGGTCTCATGACTGATTCCGGAAGGTTCAGGAAAGGAACTAAAACGCAGCTGAGAGCATGGCTTCTCTCACAGAGACAATACCTTGCCACAGACGACCGCGTCATGCCGTTACGCGGCAACATGAAGACATTTGAGAGCTACTTGACTCAGACACCGGAACAAAGTTGTTCCATCTAACTAACAGAATGCACGTCATTTGGGCAGCTGGGTACAGATCTGCCCATTTGACTTGGCATAATAAATTTGGCAGAGAGCTTAATAGCCCTCGAGGGAAGTGAGCTACGCAAGTTATTCACCAGATCCAAGACAGGTCCTCAGACACATTTCTGACCAAAAAATTACAAAATATTGTTTAAAGAAGAAACTATGATGCATGCCACCGCCCACCGTAATGACAGAGACACCGACATGATGGCTTTGAGCGAGGACGAGCCAACTTTGCTCCGCGGTCATGCGACGACCTTTGAGGCCTGGGAGCCAAGTGCTCCTCGCTGAAGGAAGTGTTCTACATTTGTATGGGGTTTTAAACTGAAAATCTCATCCTGAAGATCACTTGGCGCAGTTCACAGTACCGTCCGTCTTAATACCGAAACCTGTTCAGTTTATGAGCTACATGCCTCGCGAAGATGTGCAGATCATCTTGGGATACTAGTTCAAGGTCACTCAGGCATCCACGACGCCATAATAACGGCATTCATATTCTGTCATTCTATTGATCATGCGGCGATCAAGGCCAAGAAAACTAATTATCAAGTCGTTCATAGATGGCGTTCGTGAGTACGATTTCCGGATACAACGACCGCCAATTGGTTCTCAATTAATATGATACAAGGTGCGATGACGTAATTGCATAAAGACGTGCTGAGAAGCATGTTTATTAAACAGAGAAATGGTGTTGCTTGGACCAGTCTGTTCCATTTCAAGGTATGCCAATATCTATCATCATATCTGATGTTTACGTCACCGTCCCCAAATGTGAAATATTCCCTTTACACATGAGTCGGGGACCAACACCGTTAGAAAAAATGACCTCTCCCGTCATCCAAAGGAGATCTGTCGCCAGCATGCTTCATTGCAAATACCTCTCGTGTTGCCAACATATGCACCTCCAATGCTTTTTGCCTTTCCATGGAAACCACTCAAAGGAGAAAGCACTCAAAGTTTTTCAAAGGAACATAAGGATGAAAAGCAGGCAAAAGCATCATAGGCATCATAACTACGATAACAAGCAACTAAGTTTATGTAAAGCGATATTTTAAGCTCACAATATACTTGAATGTATTATCACCAAAAGCCATCTTAGGCTATTTTAGAGCACATTCACTCATCCATCCTCTACAGTTTCAGTACATCTTTTCTCATCGTTATTCTTGAACCGACGTGGTGTCTGGAACTGACATTTTAAAATCGTGCGCAGATTTATTAGGTGATGCATGATCCCGTTAGTGAGCCATTCTGGCATTTTCACACGGAGGCGTAACAGGCAGTTTTACGGACCTCCTCGACATCACGTCCCAAATCCGTCCGTGGCCCGTGGCCTGCTCACCAAAATGAAACAGGAAGCTGAAGCATGTGCTGGCTGAGCTGCGATATCCCACATATTTGGATACGCCCTTGGCGTATGGCTGCAAACGTGTAGTGGCAACCTTTGTAAACACAGCAGCAAGGCAACCATTTTTAGCCCTTCTACTTTTATCGGGCTCGGCTCAGATGGAGGAACGTCTAAGAAAATGGGGGTGCCAATACCAAATCGAAGCCTAATTCTTTCCATGCGCGGTCATAGAATTGATGCGCAGCATTTCCTAAAGTGTGAGTGTCATGGTATCCCCGGTACCCTCCATTCCGACACTGATGGGGCTTAGCATTTTATACCAGGCTCGGCACTACTATCCAGGTGTTGCTGCGACATGCGGCATTGCCATGCGCATGTGCGTCATTAACATTGTGGTCCAAGAGTATCATCTGTTCTGGTCAATGCAATTACTACGGTTATTGCCTCCAACGGTTAGCTGAATCAAGGGCAATGCGGAAAAGATTGTGCAGTTACGGCAAAACGCGTTTTGCTAGTGCTGCAGCCGCGCAATAAAGCCATGGATTACTTCTCATCGTCACTGCAATGCTGCCCATTACAATTCCGAGAGTTGCTGAAGTAATTTTGAGAAGTGTCACCATCAGAGTGACACTAATTGGAGAAGTGTCGTCATTAGGTCGATTGTACTTTTGCGATACGAACGTGATCTGCCATGGACTCACTCGCTTTCAGCAGCAATCTTGTTATATCTGCGCCGAAAATAGCCCGGGGCATATGGCTGCGGTTCCGATCGCCGGGTCCCCGCCTCAGCGATAAGCGGCAACACTAGCGCATAGGAAATGTTGATGCTGTGATTGCGCAGTTCCGGTAATTGCACATTCCGATGTTGAAGCAATGGGAACAACAGCCAATTTCAACAGTCGGCCCAGACAATCTCAGTGTTAAGAATCCCCTCGACTCGCTGAGGGAGTAAACTTGGAGCCATTTATTGAACTTCGTAGGTGGAGCAAACGCTTAAACCCACTATTAATGGGGTGCATAACACTGGTAAATGTCGGTGTGATCCGTTGATACTGTTGTGCTTCGCGATACGCCGGTTCAGCCAGAAAATACGACAATGACGACTAAAATTGCTGCAAAAGCGAGTCGGCCCGCTCCCGCAGGTTCTTTATGCGTTTGTTATGAAAAACCTATATGCGTGGACAAAACATAAACCAGAGGGAAACACAATCATCCTCCAGCTGCATCAAATCGTACTGAAGCCAGCACACGCTCTGTGATTGTCCAAATAGCAAGCATGCTCTATCAGCAATGACACAGGACCCGCTCCTTGTCAGAAGGCCGTTTCACAAATATTGTGGACCAGAAATAAAGAAACTCTTCCATGATCCGAGCCGAAAGCAATCCACCGGCGACGCAAGAACAGAAGACTGACGCAGGTAATGTTGATACGACGACGGCGTGCAACTCAAGGGTCAGCAATGGGCTAAACATCAAATACGGACTTAAGTCTGCTCTCTCGATCAGCCGAGCTGTCTGAGAGATGCCTGGCCCCACTCAGAGCGTGCAGCACGTTGAATCGGGAGTGACACGCGCTGCCAGCTGGCGCCGCTGTCGAAATTCGATACAGGAATTTACCGATTTGACGAGCAGACTAGCGGCTCGGTTTAATGTTTTGAGTCCACAGTTCGCCAATGCTTATGACATTATCTTCACTATCACTGACCTGTTCGGGCTCGGCGGTTTCAAAACAGATTGATTTGAGCGGGCGTGGGTCTTAGGGATCGTCGCCAAGTATTTCCTTTGGTGGGTCATTAACCTGATGATCCCAACTTAACAGATCGCATTGTCATGCAAAATCCTATTGAAGCAAAATGGCGTCGGCTTCGGCGCGAAATATTTTGAAATCACCCAGGTGTAGAAGACTAAGTATAGATTGTAGATTAAACTTTCCGGAATTTTGTTAACACTGTAGTTGCAGCCAAGTCATCGCTCCGGAGCTCCAGATGAAAAGTATTGACCATGGTGTCCGCACCAATATGGGCAACTTTACGCACGGCTTATGCACATGGTAAATGGTGGAGTACTCCGAGTCGCAAATGGGGGATCCGTGCTCTACAAATCGGATTGCAGTCCACGCATTGATCAGAACTGTCTGTCATCATCACCAATCCTTCGATGCGGTCTCCCACACATCCCGAAAGATAACTGAGTTCCATCCGTGGGAGCCCCTGTGCAACAGGGCGTTCGTCCCATTCCTCTTATATGATCAATGGACGTTCGTCGTATGTTACGAATAGTGCTACTCCTGCAGGAATACAACCATTCTTCCCTTGTTTAACATACGCACGACGTGCCAGCGTGGCACATAATATGAGAAGGCAATAAGTCATGATACATTTCTGCAACCATATGGAAGTGCTCCCTCCGCGTTGAGATTATGATGCCGCCTGTTTCTGTAGTCTGTTTTATTAGCCTACCATCCAGCCTGTTTTTGTAGCAGCCTATTTATCTGCCGAGCATGATAGAAACAGGCAAATATGCACGAGAAGAATGTGTCCCCCAGAGTCTCCTTACAGGTGCATTCAGCTATTTGTGTATGATTTGGCATAGCTGCAAATTGCACACGCGGTATAGGCATATAGCCTTTGCTCACAAATGCGATGGGTTCCCATTTTGCTAAATGGTTCCAGCATTGCAAGCACAAACTCATGATATGCTGCTAACATATTGCACATGATTCTAAGTTGCTGATGAAACAAACGCTCTGCCTCATAAGAGATGAGAACAAATGCCAACACGTAACAGAAATGGACATTTTTAAATCGACTAAGCGCGTGGAACCACGCAGCGAACGTCCTAGAGCAATTTGTGTTTTGGAGTTATAAATTGATGCTTGGGGTTCCTTCCCCACCAACGACAGCACAACTGCCTACGCTTTGTCAATTGAGAGCTTTGCCAATGTGAACAATGCTTGTTTGTCAACGTCGTTCAACCGGCACCTCCCGGTATATTGACAGCCAATTTTTCAGCATTAAAACCTTAAACTAATACGAGCACCCCAACTGAGCTCACTGTATGTATGCCGCTAACCATCAATGCCGCAACAAGTATTCATCAGTTTCAAAACGAAAACTACGAGTACGCCAAGGTCATTAGCGGAGACAATGTCACGCGTCACGATATGATGATACGATATGACATGATGATATGATGATACGAGTCACGCACACTGGTCGTGCCGAAAGTTATCTGCATCCTTCCGAAATGAGATTAGGTGTATCACTTAAACCCCGATCACATCAACAACGCTCCCCATCTCCAATTGTTGTTACTTAAGGGGGATGTTCAGCATTTGTATGGGGTTTTGACCTGAAATGGCCACTCGTTTCCGAGCCATACGCCGGCGAAGGTGTTTAGAGCATTTCGGGAAACTATGTCGAAGTCACACATGCATCCATCACGCCATTATATACGCTATTAAAATTATGTCATTTTATTTGGCATCCGGTGATGAAAACCAACGACCGCCAATTGGCTCTCAATCAGTGTTGTACAAGGTACGACGACGTAATAGAACAATGACGTATTGAGAAGTAGATTTCCTATAAAGAAAAATTGTGATGTCTTGAGCGGTCCTCTCCACTTTAAGATATGCAAAAAGTACCAAACGAGATTTTTCACCATATCTGATGCTTGCTTTAACATCTTCAAATGGGGAGCATTCTGTTCAAAGCAACGGCTTTCCATCCTGCGAAATAACATCGGCCCTGTCTTTGCTTTCATCATGGCGCCGCGTCCTTGGTGCTTTACTCAAAGCTTCTCGTCTTCTCCTTACCCAGGATATTGCCTTTCTGGCTACCGGCATACTCGACTTAACGAGGCATGCGGTGAAAAACCGTACGTCGACTCAGGTTATTGGCTTTCGTGTAGTGCAGCTTTCGCCTTGAGCAGATACGCAGCTCCGCGCATTGACTTGGCAGCACAGCGAGGCAAACGTCCGCATTCCTATCTGACGCACGATGTTTTCTGGTGAGCTGAAGAACTGTAAGGACCTCGGCGCTTCGTCAGTGCTCGACCGAGTCCACAGCTGGCGAAGTCACCCAGAGCACTAGCTCCGTCTTTCGTTCGACCCTGTGGGAGCGCACCTCAACTGCGTCGTACAGTGTACCCCCTTGCTTCACCGTCATTTGGCATCAAATTTCGTTAACAGTCAGAATCGTCGCCCGCTGCCTCCACCAACATATTTCAAGAACTTAACCAAAAACGTGCCTATCACAATCGCACTGAGCACGGGTGTGGCCTGTCCAAGACTCGGCCGCTAATTGCAATCACCGGAGCGTTTCCGCAGCGCCTGGCGCGCTTGTTCCATACGGGAAGGAACAGCATTGCTCTTTAGAGGAAAAAGTCTTCGAGCGGCGTTTCTGTGTTGCGCATGACAATAATTTCCTGATTAATGAAGCCTAGCGCACCAATACCCGGCGTCACCAATGCGTCACTTAAAACATTCTGGGATCGTCTCATCATCCGCGCCTAGTTTCTGGAACTGGGAAGTGGCTTGCCAGTCGACTCCAGATTTCCTGCCATTTCCCAATCTGTCTACCCTAGCCCTCGATGGAATCGGTCAACAGAGATCGCGAGGTGATTCCGGCAACCTCGTGAGTGACCACGTGACCCGAACTGGGCCTAAGGAATCAGGGAATGGGGTTCCTGACTCGCTAACGCTGGCGCATGTACCAGCGTTCGTTTGTTCAGCCTGTAACGACCATCCGTCAGACTTGTCTATATATAAGTGTTATGTCTAGAGCTTGATGCCTACATGTCCGTGTGGATGCAACCACTGGAAAGGATGGCCCCACCTATAGGGCCTGTTAGAAAAGCATTGAAACGCTCAGTTTCGACCATCTGACGCTTGCAACACCATCCAAACGCGCAACTGGCTCGTGCAAAATAAGACATTAGCAAAACATTATTTAATATCTTCAACTCAATCAAGCTCGGTCTTAACTGTGTGCCGATGGGACTTGGCAGCCCGTTCAGCTACTGAAGCTACAGGGCGTCGTCTGCCTCGCATCCTAACAGGAAGCACGGGCACCGCGGGTACTCGAACCCCTTGATCATCGCTGTAAACACTAGAAACGCCAATAGCCGATGGCGTTTCTTAACAAATCGAAGATCTTGCCGCAAGCAGTCGGCGCCATTTTCAATACCATGAAAGCAGCTCGGACATACTTGGAAAAAGGTGCACATTCATGCGCTCAGCCCAGTCGTTTTTGCGAAGCCTTGCGCCCTAGAAACGCCAAAAGTGGCCACGTTCAATTATCACTACTTTTGTGGCGGTCGTCATATATTTATTTTCTATGTTCAGCTCATGAGCCATCAGAGTGACCGCGACAAATTTTGTTCTCGTACGATGGGCTAGGGCTGCTTTCCTCGATTAAAATCTGGTATCATGGGCATCTATATTGCTTGCCCACATACATCTTTTGATACCAAGGCCTTGTTTCAAGCAGTTAATTTACGAACCGACGAGCCTTCAAAGTTATGCCACGCAATAGCAGGAAGTGTAAATAGGCCAGCACATTACAACATTCACTTCGCAAATTTTGTGCTTGTTATGTCGTCCGACGTTGCAGGTCCGCGTAAGTGCTGGCTTCACTTTAGTGGTGGAAACGCCAAAACTGGCTCATAGCTGCCTGTTAAGTCTTACATTTCTTACGAATCATATCTAGAAGGGCTTCCAACAATCGAACAGCAAGATACGTCAGAACGATGTTTTGGGTAAAATATAGAGAAAGCGGATCATGGGCAATGTCGACATGAATAAATGACACAAGGCTTATGACATATGGAACACGTCGGCTAGCATTCATATAGTTGGGCAGTTCCTTTAAATATAACAAAGAAATGTCAAAAGTTTTGAACCGTTTTTAGTTCTTTAAACATGCAATTTTCTGCCTCGCTGTCACAGGCCGCCATGCCCCACTAAGGAAGCATTTCAGATAGTCACTGTCATGAGTCCATTCCCGAACACTACACACACGCTAGAACATTCCCACGTTAGGCTGCGTTGCTTCATTTTGCAGGACAGTTCTTCAGGAGCAAACTACACTGCTATTGAATATGCCTATCTAATGAGTGTTTTTACAGTTCAAGGTTCTCCTTATAGATGGGCAAGACCCTTAAACGGATCACTTATCCACGCGGCGTCGAGCTACGGAAAAAGCGTTGGTTTTAGCGTCGTTTGCTGACGCTTCGGACAGCCGAGTTTTATGAATTCAGCCGGTAGTACTACTGCGCGGCGGTGAAAACAACGTTAAAGACTCGCCCACCATCATACACCCTCTCACCCACCACCATCATGCGGCCTCATCATAGCGGATAGCCTGTCAGCTGATGGGCTATCAGTCTCCGGTAGACTACTCAGCCTTAAACTTCAAAACTGGTTCACAACCAGAGCCACTGCTTGGCGTCTAAGGCGCCACAGAGGGACTGGGTACTGCATACCTGCGCCGGTGAGTCGTCGGCTGGCCCAAGTGACCTCCCCACGTCCCGACACCAGCCGTGACACTGACAACGCCCGGGGCGCAACACGCGGCAGCCGCCACCGCGTGACGTCAAGACTGCTGTGGCCAATGAACGCCGGCTGGCGGACGGCAGCACCCGTGGAATGTCGGAGTTGAACTGATGGTTCAGGTGATGGCTTCAGTTCCGTTCCGCGGAAGTTGAGAAATCGACGGAGAGCATGGGAGGCTTAAAGAAGCGAGAGTTTCTCATTTGTAACGGGTTTTGAACTGAAACAACGGTCATGAAGATCACTCGGTACAGCTCACAGCCCTGCCATTTTAAGATCTCAACCAACCTAGTTTCAAAGCTACACGCCCGCAAAGGCGTGCAGACTATTTCGGGGAGGCTTTTTCAAGGTCACCCTAGAAGTCGAGTTATTCATATCGGGCGCTCGTGAGCACGATTTCCAGACCAAACGGCCGCCAATTGGCGCTCGATCAACGTTGTGCAAGGTACGATGACGTAATTAACGATTGCGTATTGAAAAACAATTATAAAACATTTCTTAACAGACAAACATTTCTAAACAAACAATAAAATTTCTAAACAGGGAATTCCCTTTGTCTAGAGCAGTCTTTTACCCTTAGCAGCAAACTAATAGTTAGCACTGAGCTTATTTCATCATATTTGATGCTTGCTTCAGTATCTTTCAACCTGGAACATTCCATTTCACAAGCACTTATGACATCGAGAAATTGATGCATTTCTCTAACATTTAACTAATGCACCGAAATTGGATTTAAAGTATGCTCGAACTCGGTGACAGCATGCAGCGCTTTTTAGCGCCGTGACAGTGATCTCAAATCTTTCTGAGGTTTTCAGACCCGGGCTCCTCATTCCTAGTTTTTGAGTCAGTGGGGGTTGTCTACACATACGTTACGCATCTCTTTGCATAACGGGGGAGGAGGATTTTCATGGAGCGCAACGGAATCGTAACAAGGGGAGGGGAGGTTTTGGAGTGCCTGGTGTTACGCTCAACCGTTTTTCCAAATCACGCTGAAATGCGTAAGAACAACTTAAACTTTAAATTTGTATGTTGTTGGTGTCATGTTATGGGGCACGCTCGTTACCTGTTCACATGTCTAGCGCGGTTAGGAACCAAACGGACGTCGCCTTTCTTTGGGACGTTTCGCATAACACAGCTTAACCAGGAGGGAGGGGATCGCCCAACTTCACCAGTGCGTAACCATGGAGAGGGTGGGTTGGAAACAACTAAAAGCGCATGAAACATTTTATGGTCGCACCTATGTGAATGTGCTCATTTCAGATCCATATCATTGCTTGCTTGCTTGTGACTGAAAAAAAAAACTTTTCGGTTTTTCTCGAACCTCTTTTGCGTTGTGCTTACAACATATCAAGCGTAATAATCTGCATGTATGAGGCAAGCATACAGCTACCGCTAAGAATGGATTCGGTGTTTCCCGACTTACAACAGTTCCCAACGCCCGCCTCGCCATCTGGCGCCAATTTGTCACCTGTTCGCCCCCCCCCCCCCCCGTCATTATTTGTTGCCCGCGGTCGGACGGAGCCAGATCAAACTTCTCGGGTCGCGCACCGCCTCTGACTTTGGGACGTCAGAGAGTCAAGGGTGCCGATATTTCGAACTGTTGTCTTTGGCTGCGGCTGGTAACGGGAGAGCGGGTGCCGGCGGATCGCGCCCGAGGGAGGGCGGCAGGTGAAGCCGGGGCTGTCGGTTGTGCCTGGGGCCACAAAAAAATCCCCCGAAGGTTGCTCTTCAGACAACAATAGCATGCCCCGTCAAAAGACGGCGTTTCAGCGGCGCAATTCAGACACCACCATTTGCACTGTCGCTTTCTTATTGGTGAACTTGGTTTCCAGCGGAGAATGCCTTGTTATTTTATGACATAGCACACCGGAGTCAAAAGATTGGATATCAGTGGCACCAATCACACTACTGTTTGCTTTGTCGCTCTCTAAAGTGCATTCTTGGCTTCCAGAGGAGAATACCACATCATTCTATGACGTTTTTATGTTAGATTTCATGCTGGCTTTCACGGGCTTCCGTTCGTCGAATGCTGCCCAGTCTGAATTTCTAAGGGGGCCATCAAAAGCGCCTTCAAAACAGGGCCGTTCAGTAGACCTAGTGCTGATAGGTCTACTAAACGTAGCTAGGGGCGTTAATGGTGTGATCAGGAGTCCTTTCCAGGATTAACAACGTGATGTAATGACTTAGGTCTCCCGCAAAACCCTAGAACTGAAGCTATGACCGTCCGGCCGAACTTCACTGCTCCGACTGATGACGTCACAGATGTACTCGGTCCGTAATGGTGAACGGCCATTACATGTCTACCGCCGTTTGCTAAGCTTTTTGAAACGTTGAGTCCGTAATCCCTTGAATACTTCTTGGTTGGAATGTTACTAGACTCTTCTTCGCCAAACAGGCCATAATATCAGCTCCAAAGCTTGTCATTCGGGAACCGGCTGGTGTCCCAGCCGAGCATCTCTGGCTGGAAAGGCGAGAGTCAAAAGTTTCACTGAATTTTCAGGGGAACTACCCGCCTAATTTGAACAAAATACGCACAAACGGAATTATTTCATGGATGCAGCTTAAAAAACTAAACAGGACAAATCGTAGCGGAAGAAAAGGTCAAGGTCAGGTCAAAGTCTGCAACGCCCCTTCATATTATGGCTTACAGCGGTTGAGCCAACAGGAGCGCGTTTTATCTCCTTAAGAATATTACGTGCTCTCTGGCAAGTGAGAATGCTATATTTACTGACATCTCGGTGCCATGATGGGACTAGATCAAGGTCATGCCGTGGACCAGCCCGCCCATTTGGCTTCTGCGTGCGACCAATGCTTTGAAATATGTTTATACGTCTATGTTGCCTGCGTAACGCATCTCAAATGTCCGTTTCAAGTTTTTTGGTCAGTGCGTAGTCAAGATGAGGCCGCACTAGGTCAGCATGACGTAAAGTAAATTGGTCATGCAAGACATGTTCCAAGTATATTTGTCCCACCGTAATCCAAAATAATCACTTTCAATCGTTTATCGTGTCATCTTAGTGCCCCAGATCAAGATCTGCTGTTCGTCTCAAACGACTTTTACCTTTCAAATATATTAAACAATCATGCACAGAGCTAGTGAATTGACGTTGAGATTGAGAAGAAAGCAAACATTGCCACAACTAAACGTCTTGCTGACAGAGCATCTTTATTTACGCATGATGATTGAATACTTGAGCATGATTTGATCAATGTCCAAGGTGGCCACATAATGTCCTTGATCTTAACGTCACAAACACTGGGACCTCAGTAAACGGACCGGCCACAGCATTCTTATTCCAAACAGCAGTCACGGTTCACACTGTTGGTGACGTGCGACACGCTGGAGCAGCCGTTTTTCCAACATCTTTGCACAGCAACGCAGTCTTTTTGGCGGTTCTTCAGCATCAGTATAAGTATTAGTATCAGCCAATTGGAAACCATCCGCATGGTGGCTATTACGGTTTCAGGTCAAGGCCATGTTCAAATTGCATACAGGTGCAGTATCACCCTGGTGGTAGTTTTATTGTGAGCCACCATGGCCTCGATCCTCAGCCATCCAAGGGAATTTAGAGCCGGATTTATATGATGGTGCTTTTTGGAGCCGGTAATCACTCCCAGCAAAGTTGATTACTTTTTTAATTTTGCGAAGTTGACTCTTGGTCGTCCCACCCCACACGCACAGACAGTAAGTGACGTGAGAGAACAGCGTAGCGCCTGAATGACTTCGAAAATATCTGAATTGAGGTAATTACGGAATTTGCACTGAGAAACGAGGATGCCACTGCATTTTTTTACAACGCTTCGAGACATGGGCACCCCATGGCAGACAGGACTTAACTATGACGCCGAGCATTGTTTTACTACTTGAGACATACACAGTCAAACCGTTTACTTGAAAGTAGAAGTCAGCTGGCTTTTTAAAATTTTGCTTCGCCCAACAAGCATAAAAGCAGTTTTTGTTTCGTTTATTGGGAGAGAATTGGTACTGGACCAGTTCTGACACTCACGCACGGCAAATCTCATCCTGGTTTTGAGGTCGGCGAGACCCGGCTCGTCAGGAGTGGGGAGGGGGGGGGGGGGGGGGGAGAAGGCGCAGTCCATATGCAGCGCGTCGTCAGCATAGACGATGAGGCGGCTATGAGTCAAGTATCCACGTAGATCGTTGGTAGTCAAAACGACAAATTGGACCGATGGTCGAGCCTTGGGGTACACCGTAAGCTACGGTGTACGTTCAGATACGTAAGCTACGTTCAGGAGAGTGAGCCGTCCTCCACGCACCACTAGCCTTCGGCCATTCAAATAACTCCTGAACCATCCCACATCGGTAACGCCATGCAAGCACCTTTTAAAAATCGATCATCGTTACCGACGATATAAGACCGTCATCGGTGTTGGTGGCCGGGCGTTCGACTGTGGAGAGCACGGCATCCTCGGTTGAGTGGAGCGGGCTGAAGGCATATTGGGATGGATGCAGCAGAGCTATCGCGTTGAAATACTCCGTTAACTGTGCGCAGGCTACCTTTTCTACGATCTTAGAGAGCACACTGAATAGAGACATGGGCCTATTGTTCGACGGTACAGCCGGATTACCCGGCTTCGGAACTGGCACAACGCACGCCGTCTTGCAGCTATCTGGGGAAATTTCGGTCGCAAGAGACAAGTTGACGACTTTTGAAAGATGAGGATCGACGGCTGAAAAACATTCCCGCACAGCCTGCAGTGGGATTTTGCCTGCGATGTACTCATACGCCGAACACACCATAACGGCTTCGGTAACGTGGTGGGTCGGAACGAGAAGCCAGCGACGCAGGTGGTGGGCGGCCCGGGGTTCTTGGAGCCGGCATTCACTGCGCCGCGCAGGTTGGCTGCGATGTGGAGCCCTACGGCAGGGAAGCGGCGGTTGAGCTTGTCGGCCGTTACCTCGGCTTCCCCGGGGCTCACCGCAGACGCGGCCTCGGCCGGCGTCAAAGCTGGCATGGCGAACCTCTTGAAGGTAGGCATGCACAGCCAGAGATGATTTTCCTGTGGTTTAATATGATTTTCCTGTGTGGTTCCTAGAATAGTACCAGTGTCATCTCAAACAACTACACAGCTTACTTAGAAGCAAAACATAGCAAGCACAACCAGGAAGCAGTGTTACACTACAACCACAAGAAGAAATATGATTACCTTTACACCAATTACAGGTTTAGATATCACTACTTCACACAAAAACGGCATCGTGCATGACACACTTAAAAAGTAAAAAAAAAAACACTTTCGGCACATAAAAAATCCCCAAGCACGGACGCTCAACACGAATCCCCAACACTACATCAGGAAGGCGAGCTGAGCAAAGGCAAAAGGCGCCCACCGAAACGAGTCAAGGTTGCGAAAATTATTTTGTCTCTTGCGCACCATGTAAACAGCATTAAAAAGCGAACGTTTGACGATACTCAGGGATGACGTGGGCTGAGCCGTCCCCGGATGTGGAATATGGGTTTTGCTCAGAAATGTGGTGTTGTAAGGACCTCCTTCATGAATGAGGGGAGGCCTCCATAATGTGAGAATTTTAAGCAGGCGGAAGTCAAGGCACCGCAGACTGAGGTCGTGGCCAATAGGACAGTCCGCCAACACGCTGTAGCCAACGGCCTTATCATGCAGATAACCTTTGTGGTTTCAAACCATATTACAACAGGAGGCCTCTTCTCCGACTGAGGCCAGATTCCATTGAATTCCAAAGCAAGGCCCCGTCATGAAGGAAGGAGAGCGCAGTGGTGTAAGGATCGCACGCCTTTGAGGGCCAGGATACGCAGGAGGGTCATGCCATGGTCGGGAAAGAACTACCCAGTGCTGCATAAATCATGGATGATTTGGGCTGGTGGTGCGGAGCAGGCCCCTCGACAGATAATGCCAGAATGCGGTTAGGTAAGATGCCCCCGTAGGGTCAAGACAACTGGGAGCCGCGAGAGCCCTGCAGGACCTATAAACTAGGACCCACGGGAACCCTGCAGGAGCCCTAAGCTAGGACTCATAGAAGCCCTGGGCGAGCACCTGAGCTAGGAGCCACGGGAATGCTGAGCAAGCAGAACTGGCGCTGCTGACGGAAGACTCCCATCGACTGAGAGGAGGCGCTAGCAATGTACAGACTAGTAATGCTGGCGATGCAAATTGCTTTATTGAATTTTAGGAATGGTGGTGCTGTGCTGAAATAGCACGGTCTGACACGAGCTTCATTTTGATTCCATATTTATTTCTAAAACAGATTGGCTCTCCCAACCTCTGCAGACGCAACGGACGACTTTCTGCGGAGGAAAACAGAATATACTATGACAGCCTCGGTGCTCCCAGGAAATGCAAGCATACTTCCATATTAAGCGTCGCATAACAATGAGTTACGAACGCAATCAAGGGGCCACGGTTCATACGTTGGAGGTCCAACATGAATACCGTGTTCCACCTTCTCCGAAATTTGCGGAGCCGTCCCCGCTGTACTCGGCAATATGAATGTTTCATGAGTGAAAGAGCCTAACATCGCTCAGGGGCCGACGTTATTTGAATGCAGCATTTGTTCAACCATTGTTAACACTGGTCTCATCAAAACATCCTGAGAGAGAAATCAGGACCACATATGTAATTCCACAGCGATCAGTAGACACCAAGACCCCGCCAGTTACGAAGGTCGAGGCTGTTTCGATTGGATGTCGTTTTCTGATGGTCGTGGCTGTCTTGATGAGAAGAATAACCGTGAGGGTGGCGGTGTACGACGTGCTGCACAATTCCCGTTATGCCTGGAACAACAGAAATTGACCCTAGTTTAGAAGGCGCAAATCTTGTCAGTTTTGGGAAGATACGTTACGAAGCACAAATACATGATGTTATGTGTCCAATGCCACCACCGCAACTAGTGAAGTGCTTGTATCACTCACCCCAGTTGCTTTTCATTACCGCGGTCGCTATTCATACGCACACTGGGTAGTCCGTTGAATACGATGTACTCGAGTGGGTTGGGATTGGGAGAAATTTGACTCCCTTGAATGATAGCAAGAAATAAAAGAGCTGGAAACACCAAATTAACAGAGTATGCAGGCTGTGGGAAGTATGTGAAGTCATTTATGTCAAATGTTTATGTCTTTGTGTCGTGTTCTTCGGGTCAAATAATGCTAAACTCAAGTCGAGCGAAATTTTGGTGTCCAACACTCACTCAGACTCGCTCACGCAACCAGCTTTGACCTATATATTTTTGTCCAACCAAGACATTTCTCCGGCGTTCATCAAGTCAACGAATTTACATTATCTTTGGAATGTGATCAAAATGAGCATAGATTTCCGCCTTTTTTATTTTCGAGTTTGAAATCATCATCAAGAATAACGCTAGGTGCCATGTTCCTCAAAACATAAGGTTAATCGAGGTCATTTTAGGCTGGTGACCTGCCTGACCTTCATGTAGTCGAAATGAGAAGTCTGTTAACACCCTTGTGATCAAGGAGTTTAACATGAACCATCATCAATAATAACGCTGGTGCCATGTTCCTCAAAACATAAGGTTAATCGAGGTCATTTTAGGCCGGTGACCTGCCTGACCTTCATGTAGTCGAAATGAGAAGTCTGTTTACACCATTGTGATCAAGGATTTTAACATGAACCTTTAAAACATTGAACATGAACGTTAAAAACCACGCCATAAATAATTTTTTTCAGAAAAGTTGTTCGGTTCTGACCATAATCCAGCTATCCCACCTGACCTCAGGCCAGTGAAACAAGTTGCAATTCTAATTTTAGTTATTGGCTATCGAAGAACCTAACAACGAGGTGTTGCCTTCGCCTAACACCTGGTTTTTGCATAGCCTTAAAATATTCCCTTTTATTTACTTTACTGACAGCCATGGTCTGGCTTTCATCTGCTTTAGGTCAGCAATTCTAAGAGGCGCATCTGTTTGTTCTACTCAAAGATCAAGTACTCAGTCGTCTACAGGAAGACAACTTTTGTCGTCGCGGACCTGACCATTTGAAGGCTTTTCTGGAAAAAAAACCTGAGGATCAAATAACCTCCCCAACCCGAGAGCGTGTTTCAACATGTCTGATAGAATACGCCGTATGAAACCAAAAACATTGCTGAAGGGCTTCGTCGCTGACGCCGTCATCACCGCAGGAATAAGAGGCATTTAAATCGCATAGAATTCGCGAGAGAAGCCCAGTTGCAACATGCAACTTGTAACCTAACTTGCAGCTCCGTAGAACCTTGCACCGACAAGCAGCAGCTCGCTGAAGTCGTTCTGGTATGGTTGTCCTGGCACCGGTGATACTAGCAGCTGCGACTAAGCCTACATTATCAGCTGGCCGTTAGGCACGCAAGAATGCACATGAGATGTGACTGTAGGTGACTATGCCACCGATCACCTGTTTCAGACACGGCTAGACACTATCAGACCGGAATTAGCGATGATGGTAATAGGGGCCGACATGGCGTCGGCCGATGTATTTAACGTGGCATCTCATTTACCTTCCTGCCCGCATCCCCTGCTCACAGCCGGTTACACTTGCTCATTCGCCTAGCTCCTGATGCAGGAGAACGTCCGGCTAAACGACTGTCGTTATGTTACTAAACGAGCAAGACAAGGGTGGGGCGCCGGCTGAAAAGGATAATCCCTGCGCTGATGGAGTGCCACGGAAATTGCCCTCGTTAGTAGCCCAAGTGTTGTGTTGTAGCGAATATGCACGTCGGTGAGGGACACTTCACACTTAACGCATCCGGGACTTGAGTACCCACTCGGCACGCTGACGAAAGCTTCTGCGTCCAGCCGGAAGGTCTTGAGAGATTTTGCTCTAGGTCAAGACCTAGAGAACTACACACGGTGCAATAAAATAAAAAATGTAAGGCACTCGTCCCGGTAACTTTAATTTATATCGAATTTGTGTAATGTGTCCAATATTTAGGTCACCGGAGAGCACAGCATATAGAGAAAAGTATATTGGGACGTTCCAATGCGTCAGGCCCATCCGGCTTTGACACAGCAATAGCTTAAACTTAAAGAATTTCTTTTAATCTATCCAATATTTAGTTTTGGCAGAAGGCACAGCTTGTAGAAGCAAGCCAAATTAGGATGCTCCAGTGCGTCCGGTACATCCGGTCGGTTAACATGTCGCACGTGCCACAGCAGACTGCTATGTATGCTAAGAAAAGGGGGTACAAAATCGCATGCAAGCTATGAGGAGCAAACAGACGAGGGGAGTTTTAAGCAAGCGACGGTCGGCGTCCCATTGCATACCGGTTTAATGCAGCGCCCACCAAAGTACGCTAGTCGCAAAGCCTCTCTGCGGCGTATTTTTCTTACTAGTCCATAAGTCTCTTGTGTAACAAACCGGTTTTTCCACAGAGCTGTGAATTGAAATCTATCAGGCCAGTTTTGATCAACGAGGCACCGAATGCCAGCTTGCTTCTTTGCATTGGGCGGATCCATTTGCCCACCTGACCGCTTTTTGTCTCGATGAGCCGAAATCCACACAGCGTACCAGGTCAAAGTTCTCGCGCACGGTGCTCCGTGGAATTTCTGACTCTCGCTGCACGTCCAGCGGTCTCAGTATCTCAGTAGCTTAATCCGTACCGCGTCAGATCCATAATCAAAGGGTTGTTTCATCAAAGTCGGGCTGTTCTCAAACTTTTGCACTAGTTTGCTTTGGAATATGCTATATTGTTTGCTATCAGCCAATGCATGCTGCCTGTGTGATGTAGCGTAGAACTCCTTGAGCGCTTCTTGTGAAAAGCCTGAGCGTAACATTCGTTATAATTTAAAATACATTCACGATTTGAATGTTCGCTATATAAATACATTCACCATATAAATAAATGTTCATATAATATATTGACATAATTACTGTAGTATTTCAATGTTCATAAGCAGAATAACTAATATGTAAACACATTTGCTATGGCTTACATATTTCTGGTTTAATGCTGCATTGCTTTTGTGCTGAACTTCGTTCGACACGGTATCTATTTCCCCGGCTATAAGGAGCATTTGGCAGACACCCGCTTACAAAAACTGACATGCCGTCGGATGAGCATGTGTTGAAGTGAGACGCGAATGTTTGAAATTCTGAATTTAACACTGCCTTTCGCACCCTAGCTCATTTGGACTAATCGAGATTGCACTGAAACAAAAACTGAGTCCATCCAGAGGCGGGAGCTTGATCATGGGATTTTCCATTGGGGAGAACCGAGCGGTTCAGTATGGGGCGATAGCGTCACTGGAGCCTTCCAGCCACGCCACCGCCGCACCGCCGGCTCCGTCGCCGCATCGCGGCGGAGATATCGCACTCGGTACAATCTTGAATACTTCAAAGCTTGATTTAAGCGTTTGAGGGAATGTTCCACGTGTGAAAATATTAAAGTGAGCATCATAGATGCTGAAATGAGCTCACTAACATCTATTGGTGTACTTTTAAGCAAAAAAGCTGTTCTAGACGGCGAACTTTTTCTTTTTAGTAAACGTGCTCCTCAATACGCCCTTGTCTCATAACGTCGTCACACCTTCCACGACATTAACTGAAAGCCATTTGATGGCCGTTATAGATATCTGATGAAACAGCAGAATTTGAATGGCATCATCATGGCGTCATGGATGCCTGGGCACCATTAAAAAAGCTTCTCCGAAAAAGTCTGCAAATATTTCCTGGCGTACAGCTCAGAAACTAGCGGAGTTACATCTTTAGAAGGGCAGGCCTGTGAACTGCACCAAATGGTCTTTAAGATGGCTGTTTCAGTTAAAACAAGATGGCTTCCCGCTGGCTTGGACCGACGTCCCGCTGGCTCAGCATGGTTCGCCGGCGGCGATTCAATTCGGGTGAATCGGTTTGACCTCCATTCTGACCTGGGAAGAGGACCGTTTTTAGCACCGGCGGTTGGATGACACAGAAACCTGCGACGGCAAAGACGGAGAACGGTGAGCCCGACTGCGTGGGCCTAACTTGCTGTATCCTCACCCTTCCTGACATCCCACGCAGTGCAGACGATGTAGTTGCAGTCCACGTCAAGTTTTCTGAATCCACGCACAGCGAGATCACGTTTTGGTAAGATAACATTTGTAGACAACGTCGACATGAATGCAAAAAAGGAACAGTTTTCGCACCGAAGTCACAGATAATTCCCGAGGTGGCTCAAATCAACAGGTGAACGATTATTCCGTTCGGAATATTACGCAGCTCGCGGGAAAATCGCCGACGATCCTACTCCCCTTTTACACGCTTAGAATCCACCTAAATTAGAATCTTGAAACAAAACATGAGCGCGGTAATTAGCATCTGGCCTCTCATTTTCATACTGATGAGTTTCGTATGAAGAGAGCTGTTCACAGCTAGGTTTGCTACAGGGAAATGTGCAGCTTTTATATATTTTCGTCTTGTCGTCCACAAATCAAGCTTCCTGCTATGATTGACATCCCTGAACACATCGGGAGCACATCGACCGGCATCATCGTATATGATAAAACAAACCCTGAAGAGATCCCATCCAGGTGTGATTAGGCAAATTATATTGCGGGAATATGTAGCAGAGATAATCCTGACCAGACCATGGCCAAAGGCCTAGAATCATGTGTTCTGAGGTTTATTGATCTTTAACACAACACAAATACAATCTTTGGCATTTAATAGCCTTTCATACCTGTACAGTCATGATGATGCCAAGGACCCTCCGATATTAAAGAGTCATTTTGCATTGAATAATCGATATGCTCACTTCATAAGCATTGTACTGTTGTGTAACGCTGCCTGGTAATAAACTAAACCCCTGAATGTATTCCTCAACAGTCCACCACCAACTAGGAGACCCGGTTGGGTCAGGCTTCAGCGGTTGCTGTGCAATAAATCTGATCTTTTTATATGACACCCTGTGGAAACAAAAGACACATGTCAGAAGGGCTTTATATCCGCAATGCTTTCCCCCGGGGCGTCGGCTCCAACTGCTGCACGAGGCTATATCATATCATATCATATCATAGGAAAACGAGGCAGAATCACAGCTCACATTGGTTAAGGGAACCAGAGGTCGATAGCTTTTCGTTGAATTGTAACCACTAATTATTAAAATGGTTAGAAGTCGAGAAATATTGTTGCTTATAACTTCCAAGCAAACTCAGGTCAGGGAACAGGTCCAGCTGCGGTCACGCCAGGCAGTCTGAACTACTGAGTGGAAGAAACGGTTTTTCAGGCGCTACATTGCAATTTTGCACGGAATGTTATTCAAATCATTATCATTCAAAAAATATTATTCAAATACATTGGGGTGGCAAGACCACTGGTCAAGTTGCCCGGTCAGTGACAAGCCCTCAAAACCTATCCATATTGTATGCCCCTCCACCCAAAAGTGAAAAATATTTCCAACAATGTCCGAAAATACTTCAAAACACACCAAGTCAAAGAGGTCCAGGTGGACCATCTCAGGTCTAGTGGGGTTAAGTAAGGTCAGGTTATTGCACTGAACGTCATGACATATTGCCTTTAAAGTGCGGGAGTGGCATCCACGTCTCAGGCATTGGTGTCAGATGTCCGTGGCATTCACCTCTGAGCTCATTGGAAAAGGTGGCATTCACCTCTGAGCTCATTGGAAAAGGTGGCATTCACCTCTGAGCTCATCGGAAAAGGTGGCATTCACCTCTGAGCTCATTGGAAAAGGTGGCATTCACCTCTGAGCTCATTGGAAAAGGTGGCATTCACCTCTGAGCTCATCGGAAAAGGTGGCATTCACCTCTGAGCTCATTGGAAAAGGTGGCACGCTGTTTGGAAGGAAAATGTTATAAACTGCAGCCAGATTTGGCCTAAGTCCCCCGACCTGTGCGGTAGTTTTACCTTATGGCCGCTACTGACGTCTTTCCCAACATTTTGAAGCCAAATCTATCTATACTTCTCTTCGAACGCCATAACTTTTGTTCTGCTAACACGGCATTGTTAGAAACATGAAAATACATGGTGGTAGGAATTTGGCATTGATTGGTTCCAGATGATGAAAAAATCCAAACTTTTTCATGATTGCACACTTTGACCTACCGCGGTTCAGTTACCCAATCTGACTAGGGCGAAAGAAAGTTATGTCACATAGAAGTAGGACGCACAGAAAGCTAATGCAATTTGTGTGATATGTGTACGCGCTTGGCCTACTACCGCGCAAAACGGACGAAGGGAGCTAGGTATGGTTCCGTATTAGGGTCTCCGTAGGGAGACCCTACTACGAAACCAGAGGTTTTGCCCTCGGAAAGCCTACTCCTAGTCCGTGATCTCGTCCTATTCCTAGTCAGCGATCTCCATTTATCGAATCAAAATATTCAGGCGGCAAGGGGTGGCAGCAAACAAGGAATGCCTAGAGTGGAATAGGGTTGCTTGCCCGGGGGTGATAGCATAGGTCGGCCAGGCAATCTGGCGACACCCGTGCCTGGCATGGCGTATAATGACAGGCTTCAACCGCATTTGCCGAACTAGCTTAGTTCCTGTCCAGTCCTCGTGATCTTCCTGCCTCAAAGTGACGACGGCATATGCCGACCGAGGACCGTCGAGCAGAGGAGAGAGGAAAGCGTGAGACGGAGGGGTCAGTGGCGCCTAGATGAAGAGAGTTGTTAATCGTGTATGACCAGGGGCAGCGCGATCAGGGGTAGAGGGGGCACTCGACCCCTTGCTCTTTGGGAAGGGAGCACGCGTACGTTTTCACTTTCTTTGGACTTGAGGTTCAGATTGCTGCGACACAGTATTCCATCAAACCACTGGGCCCTAATGCTGAGAGATTCTTTCGAGAAAGTGAGCAAATTTCGAGGGATTACTTTTAGATAAGGGGCCGGGACATGATACACCTAGATCTCCTTGCACTTCGTAATAAGTCGAGGCGCCGCACCTATTCAAGGCATGAGAGCAAGCCTCAAGATCTTCACTCACGAAAAGAGAAACAGCGGTAGCTCTTCTGAGCGGTCTTCTGGGAGTAGGTTTTCCCGGAGTAGGTCTCCGAACGTATGTTTTTCAAGCGAAGGTCCTCCGGGAGAAGATCTCCCGGGATGATCTCCCGAAAAGTGTTTCGGGTGGAGGTCTTCCGAGCGCTGCACCACCTCTTCGACTGATCTTTTTTGGGTTTGTGTCTTCTTCTTAGCTGGAAGAGAAGAGACTTGATTTTATGCTTTCTGGTGTTAACGTACGGCTTATTGCATTGGTGGAATAGAGGGAACTGCTGGTTGCCTGTACTTAGGTGACGGTAAAGAACAAAAACGGAATAAAACAAAAAGTAGTGGTGGACAGAGATGTACCGAGAAGACCATCAGTGTGGCTTAAGCGTTTATCGCAAAAGCAGCTGCGTCTCAAACACCTCTGCCAATTAACGCCATGTCTACAGCGTTGCGTAGAAGGAAAGGGAAAAATCACATTTAAGCTCCAACATTCTTGATACTGGCTCACCCCTGCAGGATGCAGTGTTTGTTCTTGCAGTTCTTCATGCAGTTCTTTTCCCACGAACCACGATGCTGCGGGAGGACATCACGCACATTTTGACGGGACGCCTTTTGCAATCGCTGTAGCATTCGACACAAACCTGGCGGCAGCGTTGCTAAGTGACAGCTGAACTTCAGCGGATCTGGCGCTGGCAGCGGTGGCCAAAACGGTTTTCTGAATGCGCTGAAAAGTACAACAAAACGCCAACTTCACCGGGCAGATGGAGAGCTGCATTTGCACGCTGAACGGTTGTTCGTTTCTACTTGGAGAGAGATGTATAGTGAATACAGTTGTACGACTTGGATGATGTGTCACTGTTGTTATATGCCGCTACGGTTTGGTCTCTCATCGGCTTAACTGTGAGCATGTGTGGCAGGCCCTGTGTTTGCTCTGCTAGCGTTTCACGAATTTTTTTAATGGTGTTAAATCATTAGTTTCTGGTTTTATCTCTTTAAACTACTAGCAAGATTTTCGTAGTCTATGTTACACAGCCTTCATCACATTGCTATGAACGGAGCGGGAAGACGGGCCAGCGGTCACTGTCCTTTTTTCATTAAACCTAAAATTGGCGTGCGTATAGGGTTCATTCACACTTTGATGCTCATGCCTCACTGACCCCTGACCAGCGCCACGTCTCCCCGGTTCGAGACGGACGTCCCTGCGGCCAAGAGTCGGATCGTTCAGCCAATGGTGTGACAATGCCCAATACATTTACAAATATTTCTTTTATTTACCCCGTCACTCTCCCATTTATAGGCTTCAGGCGGTCGTTAGCCGGAGGCCGAAGAGTCTCACTTGACAAAGTCCACGGATAACCTGCTGCATAGTTTAACTCGACAGATTATGCGATCATCAACGTTTTCAACATCAACACCTTATTCCCCGAAGCAAAATCAAAAGATTGGGCTTGAGGATATCGTTTAAGAAAAAAAGTAAGATAAATGGTAGGAGAAGAACGTGAACGCACATGCTGAGGAGACGAGACAATGTATTGGCTGATCGAGAAAGGCCTAGGTAGTCGTCGGACAGCTCAAGATCACAGCAAAAAGCAGCCACGCTGAGTGGGCGGGACATTCTAGTATGCTCATTTAGCAACGGCGAAGAGGTGAAAAGAGGTGAGGTCGTCAATCTAATTTCCACGTGTCGACCAGTACATCACACTCATTTTGTGAGGCTATCGCGGCTTCTTGCGATGCAAGGCTGCTCCACAAATTAGCAGGGCAAAATACAGCATGCCGTTCTCAAAAGTGCGGTCAGAGCCGCGGCAAAATTTACAGCACCATGGGCCCCGATTCATTTCCTCCATTTTGCAGCATGCGCATAACTTCGTTTGCCCTACCCTGCCCTCATATGAACCGTGGCTGATCGGTTAATATTGGACTTTTTCGAAACATCGAAATGTCGCGGCTGATTGTACGGTTTCCACCGACGAGCTCTGAAAGTTGTTCGGTCGTGCGCCGCGTGCCGTCCAGCGGTCGGCGCAGGAATTCACTCAGCTTCGGTGCATTCAATCATTAAGGAAGAGGAGCCGTCGCTTTAAAGCATTATTTCAATACCTGCCGCGGATAAATGTAAAATAGCTGCACGCATAGTGTGGGATCCACTTTGGAATCGTTTGAGTTTATCCAACTATGCAAATATTTGGTGTCTAAGTCGAAGCCAGTTTTTTGCCAACGCCAGGAACGCAGCATCCCGCAGCAGTTGAGACGGATGCGTTCTGGGATGGTTGCTAATGTAAAAACTTGGAAATGATGTGGCAGCGCTGCAGTATAATAACGGTAAACAGGAAAAGCTGATGCCGCAGCGCCAGTTTTTTGGCTTGTATTTCACGACAGCTACTATTTCAGGTTACATCTCGCGATAAACCCATAGCTGCGTGGTTTTGACTGCTATGGTCATAGTATCAAATGAAGACAACACTTTGAGTTGCCAGCTCTTATTCTGGCAATAACTGATGGGAACCAGAACAATTCCCTGATATATTTTAAGACGTAATACAAGTTAACCGCAGCGAAAAATGTAAGAGTAACATTCGAAATAATTATTTTTTAAGTTGCGACTTTGTGAGCAGAGTATACGACAGTCACAACTTTACAACCTGGATGATACGTCCCAGTCCTTTTTTCTCGTTGGGGTTTCATCTCCCGCTCGCTTCACTCAAGGAGCATACGGCGCGGAGGTACACTGTGCATACGCTTATCATAATGCTCAACCAAACTATGGTTTAAGTTTATGTTGCATTCTTTAGACTTTTGATATGCAGTTCCCTCAGTCCGCATGGTTAAGTGCCCACAGCACACACGCAAGCATAGGGGAGGGTGGTGGTCACTGACCCGTTTCGTCAGAGCTGTTAGTGCTTCACCCCACGGTGCCACGCAAAAAAGAACTTGTGGAGGCTTTCCCTCATTAAAATGCATGCGTTCCCTCTCTCTTGGCAAGCACAGCACCATAACGCGCGGATTCCTGCCGGATATATCGGCAGCCAACGGACAGCTTGGTCTGGGAATCGCACTATTTAAAGGCATGTTTCAAATTAGAAGATATTCAAGCCGGCGCCAGATGTGATGAGGTGCTCTCACTTGTACTATTGATGTACTTTTAAGTGCAAAGGATTGCTCTGAATAACCGATTTTCTCTTTTTAATAAATATGATCTTCATACACCACTGCCAAACTGATCGTGCAAAATTGCCACTTCGTTGTAGCACTTCAAACTCGCCGAGAGATGGCAGCATGGTGCTGGAGTTGTTCGCTGAGCCAAATATCGTTATCTGCTCATGTATCAGCCCTTCCTCGTGGTGTTCTTGCGCATTTATTCGTGGGCGTAAAATGTTTACTTGCATTCACGTACTCGGCTGCAGGGATTCAATAAACGGCAACAAGTAAAGCTAAGCACAACATAACATAACAGCCAGCCATTGAGGAAGCCATGTCCAACTTTCTTTATCACGCATACAAAACATTGGTCTTGATAGAAGCTTGCACGGTCTGCTCAGCATTGTTTGAGAACCAAATGACGTTCACTTTACTTGGAAATCGTGCTCACGGACGCCAAATCTGAACGGCTGGACGATACTATTCTTCCTGGTCTTGGACGCCGCCTGGCCTGTGGGGTGGCAGGGTTTGAATGACGTTGCTATGCCATGATACATGCCTGAGTGGCCTTGGAAAAGTCTGCTAAAAAAGTCTGCATATCTTCTCCAGCGTGTAGCTTGGAAACCAGAGGGTTTTAGATCTTAAGGAGGGCAGGGATTTGAACTGCAACGAATAATCTTCAAAATGGCTATTTCAGCTCGAAATCCAATAGAAATGTGGAACGCTCTTTTACAGTGAAATGCATCTTCCGAAAAGATAACACAAATCGTCCACACAAATTACCAGTTGCCTCCATGCATCGCTATGAGTTCAGCTTCACTTTGCGAAGCAAACGTCCAAGCACTTGTAGGTCCTATTCGTAAGTGTTTCCAAAGGCGCCTGACTCCACGTGATGTCTTCAAGTGTTGATGTCTTGGTGATCACCATGCTCGTCCCATCACCGCACGAAGTGTCTTATGAGGTGACGTTGGCTAGCTGGTGTTTTTCAAATGATCACTTTTGAAATAATTGGCCTACATAAAACTACGCTAAGGTTTAAAGAAATCGAATTGGATAATTTTAGAGATACGGAATGGCATGACTACTTTTATTAGGAATTAATTGGGAATCTGACACCCATTTCGTCGACTTTTCCCGCTTATGTTTTGTTTGTATTCCTCTTAAGTGGCAGGATTTTACGTTTCTCAGATGACCATTTTGGAAAAAAGCCTGCTGAAAATCGCATTAAGTTGCGAAAATCCAAATAGTCATAAATTATCAACACAAAATTGCTTATGGCACAACATTTGTGAAAAAGGAGTTTGAAGTACGGCAGTTATGCCTGTTAACTGTGTCATCTCATGCATTGTTTACATATTGGCAAATACTGCTTCTGTGCATCTCCGTAATTTTTTTAAAAAATATTTTATCCGAACCCATTGAATGGATGGATTTCCGGGATCAGAGCTCACGCTAAGCAGTGCTTGTTGTGCGAGCCCTGACCCCTACCATCCGATCGCGCAATTCCATGTCAACGGCAGAATTGGGTGGCGAAAGCTTAACGTGCCGCAATGCTCGGCACGGTCCGTCCTGCCCTCTGACGTCAACTGACCTTTAGCGCGACCGCTGCCACTGGCCGCAGGCCATACCTGTCAAGGGCAAATAGCGAGCGCCCTAAAGCGACTCGAACCCACCCCGCCACGGGTGGGTGGGTCGGAAGGCAGGCGCTCTAACCAACTGAGCCACCTGGACGGACTAATGGAGGACTAACCATCGTCTTCTCCGGAATTGATCCGAGTTGTCGGCGCCACTTTGTCAGTTGGTCGACATGCACTCGGCCAGTGGAAACATATGTGGGATAACAAGCCAGGCCCCGAGCGAACCAAAGGTCAAGGGCTCCCAAGACTTTCGGACGGCGCTGCTGTGTCACTTTCCAAGATTTATCTCCATGTAGGAATTCCTGAGGGACAAGAATTTGCAACATACCAGAATGGAGCGCACGGTTTCGTTACACGTAAATCGATGCGCTGGGAAGGAGGTTCGGCCGCTGAAAAGAACTACATTCCACGTCCAGATCATGCTGAACTGTACCGACAGTGTTGACCACCTCGTCTCATTCCTCCATGCCAAAGGCCACCATCTCATCTCTTTCCTCTATGCACAGCCTCACTTGTACGGCATAACAATCTAATTTCACGCGGCCTTCAGTGCGACCCTTGGCATGACATTTCGGGACTCGGCCCACAGCGTTTTATGAAGGGCTTGCTAAAAATAGCCAGACATAACCTGATCAAGATCCTGGGCGGGACGCATTATGGCAAATCTTCGTAGGGGTGATATCCGGAATCCAGTCGACTAGTCCGGTACGAGATGGAAGCGCCGGAATGGTGTACAAGCTCACGCGGAGTGTGACCATCCAGCTTCCGCACCATCATGACAGCAGGTGTGTGAGCGCAACTTGTGGGACGCATCCACTGAATCATTGACAAGGGATGGAACGCCACGAATTGCGCTGCAGACCGACGACGGGAGTTAATGAATTCCGTGTCCGAAAATGTTGGCTAGTATAGAAATTTTCAAACCCTCATGCTCTCTCTCCCTCTCTCACTCTCTGTCTGTCTGTCTGTCTGTCTGTCTGTCTGTCTGTCTGTCTGTCTGTCTGTCTGTCTGTCTGTCTGTCTGTCTGTCTGTCTGTCTGTCTGTCTGTCTGTCTGTCTGTCTGTCTGTCTGTCTCTCTCTCTCTCTCTCTCTCTCTCTCTCTCTCTCTCTCTCTCTCTCTCTCTCTCTCTCTCTCTCTCTCTCTCTCTCTCTCTCTCTCTCTCTCTCTCTCTCTCTCTCTCTCTCTCTCTCTCTCTCTCTCTCTCTCTCTCTCTCTCCTCTCTCTCTCTCTCCTCTCTCTCTCTCCCCTGTCTCTCTCTCTCCTTTCGTGTTGTCTACTGCAGTGCCCAGACATTCAGAAGGCTGGCAATGGTGTATGGGCCATTGTTGCCAGGGTGTGAATGCCAATGTTTCAAGCTGTGACTAAATCATGGCACCGTCTATTAACAGGCGCATCCGGCTGAGTCCGTAGATCGCTTTCAGCACGAATCACGTCCTGTTGCTTTTAGCTTTTTTACGGCTTTCGCCCGTGCATTCCGTATAAATCTCGGTCTGTCCAAGCGTGCCTGACATCTCATTAAAATAAAAGAACCAGGGAACGCAGTGCGGAGTGGTGAAGGCCATAATGAACTTCGCACACATGAGATGCGCAAGCATATTTTTGTATTTTAGCTGCTTTGCATATTTTCAAATAATGTGGCTTTGCCTCCGGTTTGTGGAGCGAACTTTGATTCAGTTATCTATGCATTCGTTGTATTTTAGTGAATCCCGTGTTAGCTTTGGTCAGAGCCATCTCGGTATATTATTATATCTCTTCGGCCTTTTAGCTGATGGCATTCCGACCTTGATCAGTGATCCTGTCATCGTGACGCATTTCCCCAGTTACCTGGGATGCTACCGTTAAGTGGTCCATGCAGTGCATCACTATCCTCTTAATCAAAAACACAAAACACACGAAATTAACGTTAAACAATGTAAATTTCGCGCTTCGTGAGCATCAGCAACTTCCCTTCAACAGAGCATTTGTATGGCCCCAAGTCAGGCAGCAGGGGTCATCACCAGCAGGGCGTAGTGTACCGCACGCGGGAGGCCGTGCGACGCCGTGCATTGCGTGGCAGCCCCGCCGGCAAGCGCGACTGGGCGCCGTCTTCAGCTCTGTCATTCTAACTTCCTAAACGCAACACAAGTTGGAGAAGTTAGCCGTATGCAATTAAGCACTTGAAAAGTTTGCAAGGTGCCATATAGCTCAGTTCACTGGTAATCATTCACTGTTAGTCTTAGCCAATATCGTATAATGTGGAAGGCTCACAAACCGTCTAGAGTTGAGTGCAAAGGAAGCTGGTTACATAAGTATGTGCATATTAACGTTGAAACGAAGACACATTTGAATGTTAACGCGCAACTTCCATTTCAAACGACATCGTTGGATTAAACGAACATAACTTTATGTCATGATTGAGACTCATACCAACCATCTGCAGCATTCATGGGATGTTGGTACTTTGGTCGATGGAATTGTAACCAAAGATAATTTGATTCTAAGTAGGAAACGTGGTGCTTTTATAAATGATTAAATCAAGTTGTAAAAAAGCCTCATTTATTGAAAGCATACGGTAGGTTCTTTGATTATTATTCATGACCAGTGGTGGCCGTTATTTGATTTTGCAAAGGGTTATAAATTGAGCTAAGGCCAAAAACAAATGATTTTAATGTAAAGTAGCCGTATATGCACAGTCAACAGGGGTACATTGATGCACACGATGCTATGGCAATAATGTGATCTTGTGATGTTTTGGCGCTTGACATTTAAAGTGTGACTTGAAGAGCATTTTATTTTCTCAGCTGCATATTTGTAGCTCTTCATCTGCAGACATAAACAAGAGACAGGTGCAAGTAAGCATTAGCACTTCATTAGTTCCAACACATCAAAAAATCAAACAAATCATTGCATCCCTTCATCGCTTGTATCTCATCAGCCTTTCACTGGTACACATCTGGTTCTCACGTAGGCTCATCCCACGTTAGCCAAATTACAGCTGCAGTTCACACCACTGACATTAAATAAGGCCTCTCAACTGATATGTAATTGCTCAAGTCAAAACAAATAAAATAATATATCTTAGCATTTGATCGGATCACGCTATTGTCGCAACGCACTCCTTCCAGATTTCTGCACTGATTGACTTCCAGCGTGCTTTGAGTCTTCGCTCACGGAGCTCAAGGCATTTCTTGCTCATAAGGAAGGCAAATTTTACGCAGTCGCGTCTTTTCTATATAAAGATACGTGCCTTTATGTGTTCTGTCACTGCGATTTTATGTGATGCTATCTAACGCCGGTGAAGTGAAGAAACTGGTTACCAAAGCAATGGACTATGATGAACAGGCTATAGAAGCATGATTTTCTGTGTGGATTTAGTTTGTCTCGGACGCGTCATTACTTCACACGCATACTGGTTTCCGTCCGGTGATTGGTGCAAGTCTTTCCTAAAAGAGTTGTGTTGGCACCAGTTCAGCGCATACAACCATCATTCATGGACGAGAAAAGTAATAGTATTGATCGATCATTGTAAGAATACTCAAATGATCTTTCCATCGCTGTCAATATTAATAGCTTGGTCGGAATATCGGCGTAGGTGCCTTTTTGGAAAACCGAAAAGACTGAGCACATTTATTTTAAGCGATCAGCTCTGGTGGCATGTATGCATTGAGAACTCATCGCAGAACTTTCATGTCAAGCTCTTTTGCTGCTTTAAGGCAGCGCAGTTACCAAACCACTTGACCTAGTGCCTCTCGCGCCAGAGTTCAACCCAGTCCATCGTCACTGAAAAGTGAGAGGCGTCTGGTAACCCTTTTGCTTTGATATCATCTTGAAACTGAGAAGGTCAAACGGGATGCGCCGGGATTGCTAGCACCCAGGCTCGGTGCTTCATTTAGTCATGCTTTTAGCTCTTTCAGCGCCATACTGAATGTGGGCGCACTCTTATCTGCTTTCTCGTGAGAAGGGGGGGGGGGGGGGGGGTGAGGCAGCACTAACACGTCTCCACAGCTATCGGCTTTCAAGCGGGCGACGTCGTGTGACATTTACGTGGCACTTTGATCACGATGTCAGCAAAGTTCAAAGTGAATCATGCCTTTTTTATTACGTTAATGGCGTGATAAACGCGACCATTCCAGGTCGTCACAACGCACTCCGATTCGGGGCCTGTTATTACGACAGGACACGCATCGTCGCCGCCCTGATGATTTATAGCTGCAAATGGCGTGCGTCTGACAGTGTCGAATGATATGGTAGCTGCACATGTCGCGACAGACTAGATCATGCTACGGACGAGTTTGATGATTGTTATATCGTGCACTCTGGCTAAGGTTTAAAACTTGAATGAAATAACATAAAATGTGGTGATATGGGGCAATGTCGATAGTTCTCGCTGAGTAGCTCAAAATGTATGCCAGTGAAGCTCTAACACCTGGCCATTTTATGAAGCTGTTGGTCCTCTTTTTTGAATATTAAAAAATCATAACTATTCTTCTAGTAGTTTTTTTAAAATTGTTTTAGTGTCCCTTAACACCCCGCAGTGTGGTGTTTATGGACACCCAGAGTTTTTGTTACAACTTCTTGAATGCCCACAAGACAGGCGTCAAGGGACGCGAAATATGTTTGTAAAGAGAAACTTTTTAACCAAATGAATCAGCAGTATGTTGGCCAAGTGCTTGCTTCTTCTAAACATTTCCCATGATGATCAATGGGACCTCGCCACAACATTTCAGGTAGTGGGCCGTGGCAAGTAAATTAGCTTTAAAAATCATCTAAAAATTAAGTAACACTGCCTCCTTTACCAAGTGCACGTGCAGGTCAGTGATAACAGGAATCAGAACTCCTCACGTTGTTTCAGTTCCTTGACGCTGGTCAGCAGCTTTGATTCGTTGGGCTCTTCTTTTCACTTCGGCCCTTTGACCTCCAGAATACCTCTGGTCAGGTACTCAAGTTCGTATTTCATGTATGATAGCTGTCATGCCTGATGCCTGTCGTGGCATACCCGAAGATTTCATTCACCTGTGACCATTTCCAATATCCACCATCGTTGCCTTGACTGCACATCCCTCCTCATCCTTCTCAGGTAGTAAGCTCGGATACAGCTTGCCATCACGCTAAACCAGGACAAAATCACCTCGATTCATGATGAGATCATGTTGGGCTTTTCCTATGGTTTTCGCATTGTGTCTGCCGTGTCCATTCTCTTCTGTCATTTGACTCCCTGATGCACCATCCAGCTCTGTGTCTGTCTAACTGTTGCCCTCAATGTCAATACCCCTCTATAGCTTTTTCTTAGACGCTATCTCTGAACATGCAACTGTTCCACGGATCCCAGAGCGGCCAGGTGTACCTTCGGCTGCCCCAAGAGGTGTAACTGTTCCACTGCTTCCAGAAAGGCCTGGTGCCCACTGACGCTGTTTCCTGGCTGTGCCACCACTCTCCTCCCGTTCTTCCGTGTCGGTGGTCCATGGCCATATTACATCTCTGTCAAAATCTGCATGACACTGCTGTCGATGCCAACCGCTCTCTCATACTCGTCAGCTTCATGCTTTAGCAGGCTCTTGGAGACCTCTCTGTCCTGTGGTGCAGGACCACATCCTTGATTGTCACACTCAGCTAAGCCAGCAGGCTGTGAAAGACGTCCCATAAGACAGTGGCTTACATTGAGTTTGCTCCACTCTTTTTCCATCTTATCAGGATCGCACGTCATGGTTCTCTGATGGGATGAAAGAACGGTACGTTAAGGAGTTGCGTTAAGTGACTAGAACTCGGTGGTAATAAAGGAAAGTGAATGCCATTCTTTTCACCCAGTCAGATGGCATCAATTGACTGGTGAGAACTGAGGCTGTCGCCAGCCATTACTTTAATTCCGGTGAGAGTTCTCGGATGGAGTAAAGCATCTTTTCAAACCAATCTGAGAAGCACACGAAATCAAGCTACCCCGAGGAGCGGGCTCCTCTCGGGCCTCCCACTGTCCACGCGTCATGCATACGCTGGGCACTATACACGACACATGGTGGTAAGGCATGTCCATATGCGCACACTGCGAACATCACCGAAACTTCTGATTTGGTGCTGTTCACGACACGTTCAGGATGTTTGTGATCTTGTCTGGCAATAACCTTTGCCTTACCTGGGTCATCGGCAAGGTCCGCATTATACAAGCTCACGGTATTTTATGGTGGAGCACTCATGACAGCCTCTGCGGTCCTATCAGAGAAGTTGCTGGTGATCTTTTGAGACATCGTAGCGCTCGTTCGCTTGATGCTCTGTCACATGTGAGATCTGAGATGACCTCCATGCCGTGGCAGAAATCTCACATCCCAGCCTCGACCTGCCATATTATCTTTGAAATCTTTGACATTCAGGCTACTTTTGTCTGGGCATCCGTTGACTACCACACGCAATTCCCAGAAGACGGTGGGATAGCCTCACTCAGCGCAGATCGTCAGCCTTGCTAAAAGCATGTCCATGTCTCCCAGAAGGAACCGCCGTTATTGATTGTCAGCAGACGGGTCTTCTATGCCTTGAGATGGCGGATTTGGGGAAGCCAAATCTATTGGTTGCATCACTATAAGACAGAGCGAGTTTTACAGCACGTGCAGCACTCATTACAGCTGCTTTATCATGCTTCATGCTTCCTTTAACACTAAATTTTCTCTTATAATGACGTGGCTTTGTGGCGTTCCTTTGCTCCCTACCAATTCCTCCAAATTTATCTGGAAAAGGAGGAGAGGAAAAGAAGGCTAGAAGGAATGTTTTGATTTCAATCATATTTGGAAAGAAGATTTAGACAACATGTGGCAAGGCAGAAAATATTTTCAGATTCGATGTTCATCTGCTGGTCTATCTTTCTCGGCAAAAGTTTTGAGCGGTGCTTTTCTATAGTTTTATTTCTCAGAAGCACGTTTTGCTGGAATTTAAGTATGAAGAAACAAGTTAATGCATTCCATAACCAGGCATATACGGATGCTGAACAACACATACAAATTTGAATAAGCTGAAACGTTTTTCTTCTGTAGTGTTCCTGAACACCCCGCTGAACGCCCCATTTTCCGGTGCAATAAATTACCCGCAATATCGACTACATTTCGAGAACTGTACCCTCCTCAGGTGAATTTTGAAATGTGTTCATGAATGCTACATATTTATTTTGTAGCTCAACACGCGACAGGGTGGCTGGTTGGATATCCCTCGCTCGGGTGAGAGTTAATTTGGTCAGCTGAGATCTCAAGAACTAAGAGAGCTAGAGACACCAAATTCACAGGGTGTATTACTCTGTACGTGGACTCACCTTTTACTTGGAACAATTATCTAGATTCTAGGGACTCTTTGGACACCATCCTGGGATTTTACCTTGTTCGGCCTTATTTGACCCAAATGTCATGACATAGGAAGCTCAAAATTCGGCCTAATTGATTTCACGTACAGATCAAAACACCCTGTGCATTGGATGACTCTAGGTATCATAGTTCCTGAAATATCAGCGGGGTCACATTACCCCCACCTGAGTGAAAGGTATTCACCGGCGTGTGAAATGGAATAAGCCATAATTTTTAAAGTTTTGAGTTATTGTTATATGAGACGCTTGCGATTTGATCAATCGTACCGGTTGTCTCGAACTCCTTCTGATTGATCGAAATTTATATTTGAAGTAGCCGCTTATGGGGGAACGGGACGTCATTGGGCTCTCTGCTCACAACTATGAAATAATGCATTTCATTTCCCCCGTTTTTTCAGGAAACAATAAGGACGACGAAAGCTTCAAAACAGCTTACAGGAAAAAAGATAGCGGACATAAAGGTATCATGCCGCGAATTCCACGAAACGTTTTACTTTGGTTTTGATTTCTTCCCTGAACCGCCAACCACAGTGATTCTTTTCGAGGCGCACTCGGCAAAGCGCTTCAAACCCCAACCCCCGCACCCGCGGCCTAGGGAGACAATGGTTTAAACTTCAAGTCGATGGAAATATCGGTAGCAGGCCGTTGCCGCCCGGTGGGTTAATCACGAACGTTCTTTTATTTGCACCAGTGGAAGTGTCACGGTTGGCATGACGTCGGTGGTCGCGACTACAGGGAAGAGGCGTAGTGCTGCTACCAAGCGTTAACAGCGTACTCTGGGCTCGGAAATACTGAGAAATTGGGGTGCTGCATTGGTATTACCTTATCCCATTCTGAAACATGTCCCAAAGTTGGGCCACTACCTTTAAGATATTCGCCGACGCAGCTGCGCAGTACTTGCGGTACGTCTGGGACGAGGATCCAATCGTCCTGCTCCCAGACTACCAGATCCTGTGCAGCACCCGCCCGGATCGCCGGGGAAGTCCGGGTAAGAACCAGCCGAGGATATTGACTTTCTGACAGGGCTGGTAGGGGAAGAGACAAACCTACGACGAATAAAAGGAACGGACCCTGTATCGTCCGTCCGTGTGCGCGTTCGAGCACAATGGAGTGTTCCGCGAGGTCTGCCGCGTCGGGGGCGATCCTACTCGGGTTTCGCGGTGGACAGCGCACGACACGCCGCGCGCCTCGACTTCCCGAAAAGATCCCGGAAAGGCAGCCTCCAGTCGTGCTGCGCCATGCTACCGCACTTCTCCCCGCCCAAGGTTAAGTAGCCTTTCCAGCACCGGAATGGCTATTTTGGAGCACACGTGTGTGTCTGTACAGAACATGTTGGTAGTCTTTGCTGGGCAACTGTGTTTACTTGCATGCTGAACACTTGGGCATGCCCTCTGGTAATTACGGCTTCGGTGAAGAACTCCCGGTCTCTGAACCTTCTTTTCGGATCTGAACTCGGTGTATGAACCGGTCGCTTCGTCCATGTCGTTGCGCGCTGCAGCAAACGCCTGACTTCTTGAGTACGAGTGATGACTGCCCGACTTGCACTGCACGCTTGGAGAAACCAAGAAGTACCTGTGGGATCTGCAGAATATCCGCAGCCCACAACCGCGGAAACTACAGGAGCTGGATCAGGCGCTGCTGGAAACCCTTTGCCTGACGAAGACCACGTTCCCCTCCGCGAAGTAACGGGCGCCATCCCAGCTACATGACTTCGCCACCATTTTGCGCGTGGTGGGAGATTAGGATCACCCAGAGAGATCACCCATGAGAGATCACCCATGCCCAGATGGCGATACGCTGGCCGAGCATGGTGAAACACGCGGCACAGCTACACCCGAATAATGGACATAGCTGCTTAGTTTGGGGAACAAATGTTGTTGCTGGGGCTTTCACGACGCACTCGGCTTCTGAGGTTTTGTTGCGTCCCCTGCCTCCCAATCCCGTTGAGAGACGGAATCGCGCACTATTCTTCTGACGCGAAAATCCCACACGTATGCATTGGACAACGGCTAGAGTCAACTTCGGCGAGCCCAGGTACTTGTTTCAGTATTGGCCGAACAGATAAACTTTCCAGACGCGATCGTGTTAGCTGCCCCAGCTACGTTAACAAGGTTACGCAGTCGGCGAAAAGTTACAGTTAGACGGCGCGCAATCGCGCAGGGGCACGGACGAACACGCGTGGCACACAGGTCTCCGCGCCTCCACCGCGGACTCGCGGGCCGACTCTCTGTCAGACGAGGTCAGCCCAGGTCGCCTCATCGGTGGTCTTTCGCCTTACATTGCCAGGACCCCGACGACGAAACTGAAAGGTAGTGCTCCATATTTACGTGAGGTTTTGAGCTGAAATAGCTGTTTTGAAGACCTCTCGATGCTGTTCACAATCCTCCCGTTTCTTAAAATCTAAGGCCGTCTAGTTTATGAGCCACACGCCCGCGAAAATGGGGAAAGGTATGCCGGGGTCAGTATATCAGTCACTTTGGCATACATGACGTCATAACAACGTCATTGAAATCCAGCCGTTACATAAGCCATGCGGCAATCGAGGCCAAGAAAAAAAGTATATGTATATATGTCCAGGCAGCCTTGTGCCCGGTTCCCAAGATTTTTTCCCGGGAACCGCTTCCTGGTTCCTGGTTCCGGAACCAGGAAGAACTCAGGAACCAGTCTGGCAATAAGTCGAAAGGTCCAGCAAGAACCAGGATCCAGCTTGACAACAAGTCAAAAGATCCAGCAAGGACCAGGATCCAGCTTAACAATAATTCAAAAGATGCAGCAAGAGCCAGGCTCCAGCTTGACAATAAGCCAAAAGATCCGACAAGAACCAGGATCCAGCCTGACATGAAGATAGAAGATCCAGCAAGAACCAGAATCCAGCCTGATACCAAACTGAAAAAACAGCAAGAATCAAGATCCAGCTTGGATTAGACATAGAGATATTGGACATATGGATATTGGACCCAGCAATAGCCAAGATCCAGCCTGGCATTATGTTGATGGATCCAGCAAGAACCAAGACCCAGCCTGGAATATGCATAGTGATCCAGCAAGAACCAAGATCCAGCTCAGGCTTAAGATGGGGATTCAATTTTAGCAAGAACCAAGATCCATTCTAAAACTATGTTCAGCAACCAGCAATAACCAGAATCTTACCAGTTCTTCACAGCAGTTGATGCTCACACCCCCCACCTTTTCAGGTCCAGCAATGTGTGCTGTTCTTAATGTGAATTGATAAAATTAAGTCTATGAACGTTGCTGGTTATCTGCTCAGGCTGTTCCTCATATACCATAAAACAAATTTGCTTTTCTTCAATGTTAATAACACCACAAGTTCAGAAGAACAAAATCAGTAACTTGCCACGCTACAGGTATGATGCAGACCTGCTAGGTCTGCAACTGGGTTGTTAGCTGCCTAATGTCATCCCGAATGGAAAGGCCCGCTCTTCTGTGCGTATATCACAGAAATAATGAATACTATATATATATATATATATATATATATATATATATATATATATATATATAAAACCAGAAATGCGCCATGTCATTATTTTAGCAAATAATTATCCAGCTTTGCAGTGCCAGGAGCTACGTGGGGAACATATGAAGCACGTCCTGCACCGTCCAAGCTAACTTGAGTATATTAACGACAGATACAAAATTACATTACCTCTTTACATTCATGTATCATTCGTGATAAAATGCAAACAAATGACTGGAATGGAGAGATTTGAATCGAGGTCCCTGGATATTCGCTTTTATGGCGATAAGTGCTTGTGTGCTTTTTAGGATGTTTGCGTAGATGAGTGCATCCCGAAAGGTGGTTAATGTACTTGACGTGACGTTAATATAAAAGTGCAGTGAGGGATTAAGCATTAAAATGAGGTCTATAAATAACTAGCTGAAAACCATTTTCTGATAGGCCCGATCTTTTCAAGCCAGTTGTCTACGCTATCTCTGTAACGTCCGCGTGGCCATGACAACGGCTAAGGACTAGTGAATATGGCTCTCCTCGATGCCTGGAGACGCATTTTCTCCGACATTTCAAACGGCTAAAAGCTGATGCCATTTGTTGGCTTAGATACAACAGACTTTTTTTTGCTTGAGGAGGGTACCTGACTTGAACCGTCTCAACAATTCTGAATTGAAATGGCAATGTTTTGTCCTATGTCTGAAAAGGACAAAAATATGTAGCCGGTCCCTCGGGATTCTTTGTTCAAGATATTTGCGACAAGCTTGAGCCTAGCGTTGGTCTCAGGTTTTTCAATAAGAGAAAAAAACAAATAAACAGTTAGGAACCTTGTTTCCCAACCGTTTTCATTAATATCTCAAACCGTCGGCCTGGATCTGTATTGGTTGACGGTTAGCGCGTACGGCAATCCAGCAATCGAGGGTTTAATAACGTCTCCTACCGAACATCCTTCAGGTATGGCCTATGAGTATCCAGCACATGATGGGCTTAGCCATGACGATGCATAAGACAGGAAAAGATAACCGTGTACATTTCCTCATGAGAACTTTTTCACCTTGCATACTTGGCCGAAATGACAAATCATTTTCGGTACCCTTGCATTTTACTACTACAAATCATTTGTGCTACCCGCTATATTAGTAATGTTAGCGTAAGGCCGCACCGGAGCGCTCGTGGCTGCTACAAGGAGCCAGCAATGCTGCTTCGTTGTACTCCGATGTACGAAATGTCTGAACCCGAGATTCAAAGCCTGGTCTCTAGACCCAGATCTCGGTGGTTCTGAGCGTGCACTCGACTCACAGCAGCGGATGCTATCTCCTCTGGCGATGTTTGGGGAGCTTATCTTACGTAACTTATCCGTGGCGGAACTCATCCGCAGAATAAAATGCAACAGATCAGAAAAAACATGAAACCAGGACGAGCCTCACAGACTGGCTAGGTCTCAGCGTCTGTGCTCTACCTTGCGGTAGCTCTGGTGAGCAGAGTGCCGTTCCTCGCTTGACGAGCCATCGGATTTGCTTTCACTTTACGACCACTGACTGAGCAAAAGGATTCTCTAAACCGCCTCAGGTTTGTTCCTCTTAAGGCCCCTCCGCAATAGGTTGCAATTTTGCCGCAAACAATTTTGGTATCATTTTGTTATACGAAAGAGCGTATTGCTAGAAGGCTCCCTTGAGAAAAATGATAGCATTTTTTCGACGAGGGTACCACCAGGGACTCGTGAAGTATCTGTCTTTGCATAAATGTAACCGTTTTCCCATCGGTGTGGCATACATGCGCCACCAATCCTATTCGCTCTTCTTATTCTTGCCCATGTCTTGGCCATCTCGAACGTCTGGCTTTGGCGGGGGCTCGGAAGAGGACATGCGACGCGTGAAAATATATGCATTTTTCTCTGCGTGGTAGCTCTGATTGGTGCAAGTTCGACCGTGTATCAGGCGTGCGTTCTCCACTCGGCTGCCTCACTGTCCGCCAACAGTACCAATGGCTGCCTCACTGCCCGCCAGCAGTACCAATGGCTGCTTCACTGCCCGCCAGCAGTACCAATGGCTGCTTCATTGCCCGCCAGCTGTACCAATGGCTGCTTCATTGCCCGCTAGCTGTACCAATGGCTGCCTCACTGCCCGCCAGCAGTGCCAGTGGATGCTTCACTGCCCGCCAGCAGTACCAATGGCTGCTTCATTGCCCGCCAGCTGTACCAATGGCTGCTTCATTGCCCGCCAGCTGTACCAATGGCTGCTTCATTGCCCGTTAGCTGTACCAACGGCTGCTTCATTGCCCGCCAACTGTACCAATGGCTGTCTCACTACCCGCCAGCAGTACCAATGGCTGCTTCATTGCCCGCCAGCTGTACCAATGGCTGCTTCATTGCCCGCCAGCTGTACCAATGGCTGCCTCATTGCCCGCCAACTGTACCAATGGCTGCCTCACTGCCCGCCAGCAGTACGAATGGCTACCTCACTGCCCGCCAGCAGTAATAATGGCTACCTCACTGCCCGCCAGCAGTACCAATGGATGCCCCACTGTCCGCCAGCAGTGCGAATGGCTGCCTCACTGTCCACTCGCGCTACAAATGGCTGCCTCACTGCTCGCCCGTGATGCGGATGGCCGCTTCGCCCGAAGGCGGCACGAAAAGCAATATCTGCATTCTCTCCACGAAATTCAAGGCTGCAGCAAGCGGTAGGCTCTCGTCTATCACCGCCATGCCTTTTGGAAGTTCGATTTTTGCACTCTCGGCAAGGCACTGGTATAGCTCTTCCAAGCATCAAGAATGAAGCAGGCGACACTTTTTGCGCGGCAGTGTGCCGACGCGCAATTCGCCGCGGCAGCTCATTGCTACGCCAGCGAATTGTGAATATCGCAAAGAAGACCTGCACGGCGTGTCGGTATGCTCTTTTAAACGTGTCACGCACTAGCCATGCGTCTGCCGTACCTGAGCATTTCTCGACTTGCTTCACCTCACGGTAGCGTGGAATGGCAAGCTCGAAGGTCCTGCTCTCACCGAGTTACCGTTGCTGAGCATTCATATGCCTCAATGCGGCTGTAGGACGCCATGCGCTGTGGGCCCACGGAGCATTAACCTGGGCTTTGAGTTGGAGCCCGTAATGAGACGAATATACCCGCGATTTACTTTATTTTCTTTACGTGGGGTGGCAGAATTGAGCGGGCTAATGCACAAATTGGGCACATCAGTTAAAAACATGCGTACGGGCATGGACATGAGTGCACGTTTCACAAAATACGGGGAAGAGTTAAAATAGACAGCACTGCCAAATGCGGTGGCTTTGTTCAACGTGAAATTTACTTGCAGTCAGAATATGGACCATGCAGAAAACGGCAAAATGCAGAACAGATAAGGACCAAACTTACTGGATCCAAGCGTCACGTTACAAGTCTAGCCACCAATCAGAAAAATAAGGCAGCAGTCAAGATTGGTAATAATTCCGCAATCATTCAATAACAATGATTTCCGCTTCATCCAGCTTCTGACATGCTATGGTACACACTTGAACAGTGGATGTCACTTCACTGCCTTCGAGATACATTGATAAAAGAAGATAAAAGACTTACCTGAGCCACAAAACCTACAACCATCTTATACGAAACTGACTCCACTCTGCGTGATCATGTAAGATGCTGACGCCTTGCTCAAGGCCCGGACGCAGGCGTCCGGGCCTTGGTCGGATTGCGTCAGTAGGGACCCAGAAATATGACTCACAAGCTATGAGAAGCGTGGGTTTCGAACTTGGTTTGCGACTTATAACATATGTCAAGAGAGTGAGTGCGAGACTCGGATTTGGATTTAAGGCGCCAGGACTTTGACTCAAACGCAGACCTTTACTCTGAGCAACGCCTACCTTGCAGTTCCTGCAGCGTTCATTCCTGCAGGCTTCGGCCATTTTCATTTCAGAACGTTTTGCTTTAACATTGCGTAACTTCGGCAACGCTGACAGCGTAACATTTCTCATTTTAAATCTTTAATAGCAACATTCTCCCAGCGAGTGTACTTTTAGGCCCTCAAGCGAGCCGTGTGATTGTGTGTGTGCTTGTGTGGGTGTTTGTGTTTGGGCGATGCCAGACGGCGAATTAACGAGTCGGGTTCAGGCCCCAGGCATCGTGCGAGCAAACCTGTATCGGCAGCACGCCTGGCAGCCAGAATCTTCCTGACGCCAACCCCGAAACCAGGGACCAGCGCTCCGAGGTCAGCAACACCGTACGCTCCGTCAGTGTTGACGAGCCGGAGGTACCACCGACCCTCCGGCCGTACCGCCCCGTGCGGCGACAGAGCGCCTCTGCGTGTGGCCCGTTACGATCGCTGAGGTGTGTGCAGCCGTGCACGGCGTGACGGAAGTGACGCGTGCGACGCCGACGGTATCGCGATGACTTGCACCAATAGCGCATTGACGGGATTGTCAATTACAGACAGGATTGGCCATCCTGTGTGTCTTTCATCCTATGTTTTATGTGTTTGCCATCAAACGCAAAAGATCGCCATCCCATATGCCTTTCATTTATCCTTCTATGTTATATGAGTTTATAATCAATCAGATTGTCATTTTACATGAGGCTCATATATTCTACGTGTTACATGTGTTTGTCATAAAACGCAAAAGATCGTCATCCTACACATTTTTCTTTTATCCATTGTGTATCATATGTTTGTCATCAAACACAAAAGATCGTCATCCTACATGTGTTTCTTTTACCCGATATGTATTATGTGTTTGTCATCAAGCACAGACGGTTGTCATCCCTTTCATCCGGTATGTATTGTGTGTTTATCATCAAGCACAGACGGTTGTCATCGAACAGTGGACAAACACCAGCCTGACATCTGGTCAAGTGCGCGAAAACAGGTGTTTCAAACTATTTGCAAGCATTCAAGTGTTCCCTCAAACTTGTCAAGGTGCTCTCTCAAACTCTTTGGTGCTCTCTCAAACTCTTCAGGCGCTCACTCGAATTCTTCAGGCGCTCTTTACAGCTATTCAGGTTTCCTGCAAGCCAAACATTGGTATTTTGTCTCCAACACCATCGACCTTCTGGCTTACGGGTAGCCTTACCATCTCGTTACCGACCAGCTTGTGTGAAAAACTCAACGTGGGTTTCGCGGACATCACATCACGAGGACAGCTGTGCCTGACGCTCAGCCGCGATCTTTGTACGCTATGGACCAAGATGAACAACCTTTTTTAATACCCTTCGGTCAGCGAATCTGTCAATTCTGTAGATCGTCTGCGATTGGCAAAAAAACCGAGCTGCACAGGGTTGATCCCTATTTGGATTAATTTATCGTTCTACCCGGTCGTGTTCAGTGTGTCAGGACAAGCTTTTCACTGAACGGCCACATCAAACCCGGCTGTTGAAATTCCGATCGGACTATTTCAAGACGCGTCGATAGCTAACATCGATATCTAAAAGCGTGTCTCAGCCATACTACTTTACACCATGTTGATCGCGGTTCTTAGTGGAGGGCGATGCCCATCGCACCGGATGGTGGTGATATCTGGGCTATCATCACCGATAAGAAACGTGATATCGATTTGAATCGTCCAGTGAATGCGAAATACGAAATGGATCTTGACGTTATTATCCATGCGGAATTACTTGGGCCACCAGTGAAAAGGATCTTGATAGAGGCGCATATGGGTCTGGAATGAGCTTCGGCTGGCGCTAAGCCCGGGCCTTAAGTTGTGAGCACCCCTCGAGATTGAAATTATTTCCGGATCGCTAATTATTTCGCACTTTGCCGCCTCTGGCCGCGCATGTCGGCCTTGTCGGGCGCTTCTCCCAGTGCCCAATACCGATCGCACATGAGATTGGGCAGCACACCTCCAATTCGTTCACACTTGCTTCCCGTACCCGCTTATTAAAGCCTGAGCATGACGTGACGGCATAAACGCAATGTGTGCCAGCACGTGCGTGCGTCGGCGCAGCGGGATCGGGGACCGGGTGGCAGCGCCATCCGTCATCCGGCCGCGCCTGGCAGCTTATCGGACGGCGCAGGGTCCCCGGACGAAAACACAGCGTCTGGCTACAATATCCTGGGCCGTGTGGGCGCTGCCGTCGACGGGGGAGCGGCTGGCGGGGCTCGTGGCAGGGGGGCGTTGCGCGCGGCGGTGGGATGTGTCACGCGACGCATAACAATGGAAAGCGTGGTGAACCGGTGATGTTTGGTGGACGGTGGCGTGGAAATTAGCTTCAATGTTTTATGAATGAAATGAATGATGTTTAATGGATTTCAATGTTTAATGAATGAAATCTCATTCCGCTCCATCCCACCGTAATCTTCTCAGACTCAAAGGAAGGTATTGGAATGGAAGTGGCAATGGGAGTGGTAATGGAATGATCTGATGACAAATTATGCATGATGATTACTGTTAAGTAAAACATACGATACACCAGAAAGGCAGAGAGTAAAAAACACGGAAACCAGGAAGAAAGAACTGCGTCAATCCATTGGCGATGAACATTTTGCACATAGATTACACAGTAGCAACAGCATTGTTCCTCGCAGAAAAAACAGAATAGAGATATATGCGCTAATATTTCGACCACATGCCTTTATCGAAATGAATACCAGAAGCAATTGCCGCATTCTTCTGCTTTTCGTTTCGATAGAGGCATGTTTCGAAGCGCCAACGCATTGACCTCTCCACTCTCCCAGTTTTCTTACGAGGTTTGAGATTTTCATTACTGTTTTGAAACGAAAATCTTATGAATCCTCCTACAGATGATAAAAAATCGTGAAAGCGGCACGAAATACCCACTTGAGAAAGTAAATTATCGGTCCCGGTAAATGCCCTTCTCGGCAGCTCAAGTGATAGAGGGCTGGTATCCAACTTCACCCACCGGTACTGGGACGTTTTTAGCCGCTTCAAGCGTCTGATGCGTACCACTGATTGCCAGCTGGCAGTCTGCGACTCGCGGCAGTGCTCCGGTGTCTGGAAAACAGCATTTTAGCCCGTTTATTAAATCCAAAAAGATCTAATGGTTCTGAATAGATCACATGATGCATTTTGTACTACGCCGAGGAAAATGCCAACAATGCAGGAACATTAATTCTGCGTGGTTTACTTCGGGGCAAACAGGACCAAGAGAATGTGCAAATGCAATGATACATTATGCAATGCATCTATAATTCAAAGCCGTAAGCATCCCCAGTTCTGCGAGAGCAATCGTGCAAAATGTTTAAGGGAGCCAATTGTACTTCTAGGTCAGCTAGGTGCTCAACACGAGTCGGTCTTGCCAGTCAAACTCGGTCTGGCACAAATTCAATGTGAAGAAGTATTGCTGACCTGACCTCGCCAGACCGTCATGCAGAATGCCAAAACGACCCAGTCACTCATGTAAATCAACAAAAATCAACTCCGCGCTGAGAAAAAAGTTACGCCTCAAAACCTCATGTGCAGGGTCGGCCAAATCGCACAAAAAAAGACAAAAGTGAACTATAGCGACCTAGTCACATGAACACCGCAACTTCGAGATCAGCTGACAATTGAACAGACTGATCGACATCACCAACCACTTACAGATTTCAGGAGACCTTAAACACTATGCCTGAGCACATAGCAACTGACCTATGTCGACCAGTCACCACTCAAGAAAAATATGAAGGATCGTACCGGGGACCGGCGAGGGCGTCAATCCAGATCCATTACCCACACTTTTAGCGCGGGAAACCCCATGTGGTATATCAGCTGTCTTGTCCACTAAACGATCCTTTTCGACAGGTCCTGGGCTCTCTTCAGGGCTCTTAGAGACTGGGGGATCGCACATACATTCCGTTCATTCAATGCCATATATACCAATATACCAATACCAATCCACTGACTGTGTTTTTGCTGAACACTTCAGGGCGAAGAGGCACTGCGAGAGAACGTAGAAGAGGAACGTCTCCTCATCTCGTATAGCGCAAACGTTAGTGCCCTCCACAACCAGACTATACTGCGGGTCGTCCAAGCAAAGCACGGCCAATATGCATCTCCGTCCTCCAGCACGAAGCTGCTCCAAGCGTCGTTCAAGCACCCCCGGGAACGTTTGCAATGATCTCTGAAATACATCACATTTCTGGAGTACCTACCATACCATGGCAATATCGTACATTACGGCCACCACGGGACTTCCCACAGATGTAATTTTTTATGAGTGGCACAGGGAATGTTCCACCTTTGAAGATATAGAGACAATCGCCAGATGTGATTTTCTCTGCTAGTGAATACGCTCCTCAATACGCTGTTGTGTGATCTTGTCATCGTTGACAAAACATTGATTGTGAGCCAATTAGCGGCCGTTGCATGAGGAAGTCTTGCTCACGAAAACCAGAAAGTGAGCAACTCGAGAATTAAATTTTCATTGACTTTGATCGCCGTACGGCCGATGGAATGACATGATTTAAATAACGTTTGTATTGCGTCGTGGACGCCTGGGTAACTTTGAAATAGTAGGAAGGTCCTCACGGGCGTGTAGCTCAGAAACTAGAGGGGTTTAGGTCTTAGGAAAAGGGCTGTGAACTGCATGGAATAATCTTCAAAATGGCTATTCCTGTTCAAAGCCTAACAGGAATGTGGAGCACTTTGTTTCCAGGGAACGTTCCACATTTGTCCGGGATTTGAACTAAAATCGCCATCTCGAAAATCATTCGAAGCAGCTCACAGCCCTGTCATTTTTAGGACCTAAACCACTCTTGTTTCTGAGCTACATGCCCGCGGAGATACCCAGAACATTTCAAGGTCACCCAAGTATCCATGACGCCATAATAACGTCATTCAAATCCTGTCATTCCATTGGCCATGTGGCGATCAAGCCAATAAAAATATAACTGTCGAGTCGTTCAAACCTGACGTTAGTGAGTACCATTTCCGGATGTGACGCCCGTCAATTGGCTCCCTATGAATATCGTGCAAGATACGATGACGTAATCAAAAAGTGACGCATCGAGCAGCACATTTACTTAACAGAGAGATTGTGTTGCCTAGAACGGTCTTTTGTTCTTAAAAGAACTAACCTCTAACTCAAGCCCATATTCAGCCCACCTACATCGCAATTGGTTTGCTGCAGGATTTTCTCGGAACGGAACCGAGCCATATAGATTTCAGGTGTCCCTCGCGACGCCGCCATTTTCTCGACCCCGGTCCACATCGAAAATCGATTAGTCGGAAGCAGGGTTGCAAGAAAAATGGCGAGGGCCCAAATCATGTCAACACGCACATTTCATATCCATGAGCACACTTCATCTGAGCCATCGCTCCCCCCCCCCGCCCCGCCCTCCCAACCAAATTGGCTGATTTCCGTGGATTTTAGGCATTCCAGACTGGCACTTGAGGCTGGCGTCAAAGGCACTGAGCGGAACATTCATTTGCGCCATAAGGCGACATAGGCGGCTTCAACCATAATAGTAATTTGCAGATTTTGGTGCATATTCTAAAATCGACAACTTAAGAGGCTTACATTAAGAGGTATATTTAAAAAAACCGCAAAAATGTCAGCACATGACCCATACATCTGAGAGCTCAGAGTTTGGCACCTCATTTGAAAATCCAGCAGAACACAGCATGGCCTAATTCTGGCACATACGACCATTAGGCTCGGACACTTCCACCCAACTTTGCCACTCATTAGATGTAATTGGCTTCCTTAAAGCTGAAATATTATCAGGAATGCAAAACAGACACATTGTATCATCCTACCTCCAAATAATGTTATTATCTGACAATGATGTAGGTGTAAAAACTTGCGTTCAACATCACATCTTGTGACAGCATTTGTGACTCATTGGAAATCAAACAGCTATGTTATGTGCGCATCCACCGTGTTCATAATGATACTGATGCGCCGGTGGTGACACTTCCGGTTCATCAGTAAGTTGGGCAAGGTAAGGCAAGGTGAGGTGATATTTGGTAGTAAGTTGAGGTGAGATAAGGCAGATTAATAGTGAATCTTGTCACTTCCAAAACCTCTGTGCTGCATTTCCCAGCAATATCACAAATGATTTGATAGGTGCAATGTCCACATTATCCTCTTCCTTCATTCTGAGATGTGAATGACGACAGCTGGCTCACCATAGCTGTGCGGTGTGGACTGTTGTATCAATTCGTACTTTTTCTATTAAACTTCATCAATAGAAAATATTTGAAGGATGAGACAAGTATATTTACTTCACTGCATAAAGACCAGTAGTCAAAATTGGTAGTTGGCATAATCAAAACAAAGTTAGCCGTGACCATACACCATTATTATCATACTCATTTGATTACAAATGTAGTATACTGTCCCTGTTCTTTAACCGTTGGATGCGTTTTTGCTGTAAAGAGGACATTATACACACAATTTACTCGTGTGGCTAAATAAAGGCAACAACACCCATATATGAATATTGTTATATATGTACAACTACCAAAACATTACTTTACCAACATTGCACAAGTCATTGGAGGTAAACATAGGCGATGCCGCGCTCATACCAAACAGGAATATTTTATGAACCCGCTCAAAGCCAATTGGAAAGGTTTCGTTGAAAATTCTGCTAAAAATTGGTCGGCCACACAATTTATCCTCTACTACATATGCCTTAAGTGCACCCAACAGACCATTTAGGTTCACCTAGCTTTTGTAAAGCCTACCCCTAGCAGGTGCTCCCCATGAAGCGGTTACTTACTCATCAGGCATCAAAAGCGAAAGCTTTCAATCATTCTATTCTCTTGAAAATTAAACATTAAGGTGTTTGAAGGATTTCTTTCTGAAAAAATCGTGCTGCTTAAATCTGAAATCCACTTGCATATTGTGTATATCAGAAACAACGGTGTCGGTTCCGAACCCGTGTCTTCGCAGTGCGGGTGCAGTCGATGGAGGAGCCGCGCACCTTCTCAAGGAAGTGTGGTTCGTAAATACCCGTGCCAGCTGATGACGTCAGAGACAAGCACATGTTTCTTTATCCTTCATTACGTGATGTTGATAACGTCACTGGATAAAAACAATTGCCGCGCTTCCAAGAGTGCTTAGATGCCTTGTTACGCGATGTTGATGACGCTACTGGATGAAAACAATTGCCGCGCTTCCAAGAGTGCTGAGATCCTTTGTTACGCGATGTTGATGACGTTACTGGATAAAAACAATTGCTGCGCCTCCAAGAGTGCTGAAATCCTTTGTTACGCGTTGTTGATGACGTCAATGGGATATCAAACAATTCCTGCGTTCTCAAAAGTGGTGAGCTGTTAACGAAGGATGACATTTACGCAGCAGATTCGTGGTGAGGGCGTGGCTGATTCGGGCCAATTGTCGCCAAACGACCCTCATTAAGCAATATGGCCCAAAGGTAAAAAAGAGCCTGTTCTGTCGCCGACAAAATTTGGGGCCGTCTTTATTGCTGCCTGGGGTCAAATCTTTCAGAGACCGTTACAATATATCCCTAAGTGCAATGAAGCACAAAAACAAAGACCAATTAAATGCAATGTGGCACAATCATCAAGCATTTTTGTTTCGGGAGATTTTCACTTAAGTATAATTTGCTGACCATCAAGCACTGAATGATAGTTGAGACTAAACTAAAATAATTTTCTGAAAAAGCCATACTTAACGTAACCAGCCTAAGGCGCATAGTTTCCTATTCATTTTTTAGAGGAGATTGTGTCTGATAACTTTAAGTAGAAAACTGCATCCCTGGTTATCATTTTTATCTACATTTTTCAGTTGCCATAATTCGGGGGACCCAGCCCCAACTACTATCGTTAGAAATTACACCCCTGCTCCCAGCTGTGAAGAGAAAGTGCGTCAACCCTGGGGAGAAACTGTTCTAAGTGGATTTCGCAGACAGGCTCAGCCACTTTTTCTTCCTGCATCCCCTCCCCTTCCCTCCCTCGCGCCTACGCATTTTTCAAAGCTGCGTCCCTGCAGTCATACATTTACCGGTAACATGTTTTTACAAGCACCTAAAACAATATCACTTTTGGCTTTGTGGCGTCATCGTACAATCACCTAGAGCATTGGCGACCTTCACTATCTTCGCATAATCATTGTCGGTGCAGAACTCGCACTTCCTAACACGATCCCAGTTATTTAAAGCAAAACCCATGCAATATTGGCATCAACAGATACAAACGCCATTTTTGAACAACTTTAGCGCCTTCATTTACCTTTATATGCAGCATGACAACTGAAAGCGTTTTATCTCACGCCTGTCCGCTGACCAGTACGCTAAGCTTGAGGTACGATATCCGATATGAAAGACCTGACCCAGCGACGGTCGGACTCTTACCTCAAAGGCACTGTTCCTCTCAACAGCAGAAAGCCCCGGATGAATCCTTGACACGTGTCGTTCCAACGACCTCAGTTTACCTCTGAAGGTACAGCTAAGGTATCCGCAAACAACAATACTCCTAGATCGGCAGGGCTTTTCAACGCTATTACCTTAAAAATTGACGATTAGCTACGTTCTTATAGCCAATCATCTTCTCACGACATAAACACAACCAACAGTAGCCCACAGCCTTGCTCGAGCCCATCTGTCTCAAATGGCACGACGCTTTAAAACGCTACGTAGCAAACTGATCACATTCGTCGCAAGGCACTGTGGCCAATCACAATTCTTAGGACGAGAAATAAGCCTAGTTATTTGTTATTTTATACTGCGTAGCATGTGAAGTGAGTCTTGGCTGAAAAACCTGTGATGATCACTGATCTGAGCGTCATTGGAAAAGCACTGTGTCGCCCGCCATAGACCTGTGACGTCACCACTGATTAGTATAGTTTGTAGTATATTTCTGTCGCCTGCTAATTAAAGCTACTATATTTGGCTCACTTTGCTCATACAGTGAAACGTCATCGTTTCACCATGCGTTCTCCACATGCTCACGCTGCAAGCTTTAGTAAGTACAGACCGATACTAAGCGTGGAGTTTCATCTAGCTGGAATGATTTGTTGTGATATGGTCTGTGCTGTGGCCCCTGACCGACACAGGAGTGCTTATTTTGTTAGGGACCCCAAACATTGCAAACCGCGGGACCCGGCCTCGTTCCTGCTTGGCAAATGGGTCTCAAGGACTCCGACAGACATGGAGCCGACTACTTAGCTCCGTGTCGAGGCCCTATTTAAAAGGGATAGAACGTCCTACTAAAGGGGGCCCTAACAGAAGCTCTCTGACATTTCAGGTCACGGCACTACGGGGGTGGGGGCCGAGTGAAATCGAGCCCAGGACCTTAAGCCCTGAGGGGCCCTTCGGACCCTTCTCAAGCAAAGACCGTGACCGACTAGGACCACTAGCCGAGACATGACCTTCTGTTATACACTGAGGGCCTCTGGCTGCCACAAGGACCCAACCACGGCTTCAGAGACCTAGACCAATGCAAATCGTGCCCCCGATCTTGCTCCTGCTGGGGAAATGGGCCTCCAGGGTTGAGACTGGCAGGAAGCCAACAATTCGGTGTTCCTGGTCTCTAGTCGCCTCAGACACCCGCAATGCCTCAGGGGTTCCTAAAAAGGCGCGAGAGGATCTCGGACCAATATTTTAGATGACTACCATATGGGCTGCGGTCCTTCATGCGACCTACAGCAATTCCTTTGGGTCGTTTGCCCTCCAACCCAGGCCTTTGATAGTTGGTTCCGTCGGGTCTGCGGGCCCCTCTCCGGGCCTCATTGAACACTGTCCTTAGTCGGTTCAGGGCCCATTGTGAGCACGGGACCGTCTGTTCGGCGCCATGGGTCCCTGGGAGATACAGGGAGCCCCCAAACAGTGCGATTCATTGGCTTTAGCTTTTTCCCTTGCTTGAGAAATGGGCACCCAGGCCCGTGTCGCCACCAGGGCCTCGGATAAGGAATTGCCACCGGGGTGGGGGGTGGGGGGGGGGGGGGGGTAATCCCAAAAATTATCATAGCCCCCATCCCTCATAAAGCAAACCTTTCAGTCAATTTTGCCGAATTTCTAAGGTAGCACCGACCGGAAAATCAATGCAACAACCATAGGTGGAGCTGCACCAGAAAGATCGTCCAAATCAATGATAAAGTGAAATAACTTCAAAGCTATCTCCATTTCAGGTCATTTTACTCGGAACTGTCAGCTGAACACAAACGAGACATGTTTGCTGAGTTTCAATTATCCCCACGATGTACGTTTGTTCTGCTTCTTCCGCAAACACTGGGGAAATCGCTGATAAACTTTTATCCCGTAGTAATCGATCTGAATACAATAATAGCCCGCGCGATGCATCTCACTTAACTCATTTTCAGCGATCCGGCTTCACGTCTTGACGTAAATGCATGGTAATGGATGAATGCAGACTTAGCACATCGGACGCCTGTGCCATGTTGCTGAGGCCCGAAGCTTCTATGATAGAGATGGATGTCGTGAATCAGGTTTCAGCATTTCCAGGCTGTTTTACAACTTCAGCGCAATTGACTCATGACCTGTCCGAGCTCATTAACTTAATGATTAAACAACAGGCAGTTTTACCCAGGACGGCTTTGGTGTATGGTCATCCTGTGTCATGCACATGATAGTGCATCATTGCCTATGACCTGTCGATAATTGGATGAGAATGAAGCAAACCACGCCAAGAGTGGCATCAAAGCTGGGAACATTCAAAGGAGAGGTCAAACGTAGGTTATTTACATGTATTGCAGGCGGTCATGCGCAGACTGGAACCAAAGGGCTTCTATGACGCCAAATCACGCTGACGCGCGTGCTCCCAACGTGACCCAGTACACTTAACAGTGATCCCTCAGAGCGGAAGAACTTCTTAGCAAATTCACGCTGCTTGTACTTCTCCGGGTCCGGCTGACGGCTGCGCCTGTCTTTGCTTGCCAGGAAGGCCGACACCGCCGGACGCGGGTCAAACCTAGTGGCACCCAAGCAGTTGACACTGATGGCAGGTCGGTCGTTCACCGTTGACAGACGCATGCCCAGGCGATGGCTGCTGCGCACAGTGTTGTAGTGCGACACGGCACGCTCGGTGCCCATGCTTTGCGGAGTGACGTCAATAGTTGCTTGCAGACGCTTGTAGCGTTTTTCATCATCGCCACCAGCTTGCCTTTCATGCCAGGATGCCGGTCTCTGGTATCACTCATCTTGCGCCACTGGTCACAGGCGTCTCTTATGAACTAGGCTGCGCTCTGCCGAACAGCTCGGATGCCAAGCTGCGACCGGCAGCGATGAACTGCTCCGCTGACCCGGACTCAATCATAGCGACCATGTCCTGCACAACTTGCTTCCTGCTCGACATCGAGCCTGTCGCCCAGGAAGTTCGTCGCGGCCTGAACGATCTCATTACGAAAAACTTCAAATGTTCTCTCCGTCAAAACGAGGCTGTTGTGCGCTCTGATGGTTGGTTCGTCTGCAGCTGGGACGAACTTTTCCTCCTGTCCACCAGATGCTCCTCTTTCATGAACCCCAGCTGCAGCAGCACAGCATTGCGGGCCACCAGCACATCTGGTAGCACCAGGTCCCCGCATTGGAATTTGTCTGCAGGTGGCAGAAAATTCCGCGGATGTCGGCAATGACGTTCGTCACACGGACCGCGCGGCCGCTCCCCGCCTATTTCTTGATAAAGCCCTCGGCTTCAGCATTCTCTTTCTTGCTGCCGGTTGCTGCTATTTCCTGCCATGCTTCTCTACAGGTCGCTAGGTTCGTCAGGACAGCGTTGATTGACAGCAGGTGCTCGGCAAAAACGGACCGCGAAGTGCTAGAGGAAAGTGACCATATTCTCGCTGCTCTCGCGGAGCTTTTTGTTCCTGGACTTTGATGTTCGGAAGTGCGTTATTAGAGCACACAGGTCCGTCTTCCAGTGCAGGATCTCCGATACCGTCTTCTCCACATTTCCGATAGCTAGGTCACTCCTGTGACACACGAACCAGATGGTGATCAGGTCACGTCCCAGCGGGTCAATGAGCCTTTTCCAGAGACCAGTGCTGCGACCCGTGTCTCTCCGTCCGTGGTCAAGCAAACCAGCTTGTCGAGAGGCAGATCCAGCCGTTCAACAGCAGCTTTGACCGCCTCTAGTAGACCTCTTGCGCCATCTTCTTCCGGTTGCACCACGCTTAGAATGTAGGTCTGCAGCTCAGCGTCAGCATCGATCACTCTGGCAGTGACAGATTTGTTGTCTTGCTGCTGACGGTCCATACTTTCGTCAACCTGTAGGCTGTGCACAACTCCAGTGGCAATCTTGGCGCCGATCTTGGCCCGCTCTAAACTGGCGACGACGCTGAGCATCTCCCGGTACATATCCGGATCCCTGTGGTGAAGAGCTGCAGGAGGTGGCTCTGTTGGCTGCAGGTCCACTTCCCAACCACCCTCGCTTATAGCTATTCAGACTCGCTGCTCGTGCAGCGCTGCGAGGGAGCGGGCTGGCCACGACCAAGCGGCCATAGTATCGTGCAGGCTATCGTTGTTTTATTACAGCGACGGCGAGCTACAGAAGCGTCTTGATGACACCAGCGGTAATTCTCTTGAGGCTGGACATCCACGGGTGCTTCGAGCTTCCGTTATTCCACCTGCGGGGTGGAGTAGGTTTATTATTTAGTATTTATTATTAGTATGTATTCCTTGAGTATACGGGGTGAAATCCAGGAGCAGGGAAATTGCAAGAATTAGAACTGACCAACGAACAGAAGAGAACTCTCACCAAAGAGCACAAGGATAGTAAGACAGGCATTTTCCGACTGCATTTAGAAAGTTACCAACATTTGGTTTCTGTTGATGAAGATCGGGATAGTACTTTCGGAGATATCATGGCACCGGCAGTAATGCAAATGCTGAGCAAGTGGTTTCCTTCTTTGTAATGAGTTTGAGGTCCAATCGTGTGTCGCGTCATGTTTAGACAAACGTCCTGATAAAATAGCACGACAACGCTCGTATACACTCTACATAAGGTTCAGGTTTTCGGGGCATCAATATCACGCCGTGGGTCAGTTACCGGGATTATCACCACATGAGTCCCTAGACATGTTTACGCGTTTCGCACGCTATCTTCAGTCTCAGATCAATGGGATATGTTTTACTTTGTATTAATTCAAAAGGTACATTTTATGGCAGGTTAAAGTAAAACGACACGAAGCGCAGCTTTGTGAGCTATTTACTTGTTTTGCAGTGCATCTGACATCAGTGCGATGCAAATTAAAAATACAGCCGCTCAAGCTTCAACAGGTTACCGTTAAACTCACGCGGTATGCTGGTGCTGATATGTCGTCAGCAGCATGCCCCCAAAATTTACCACCATCATGCCGTCAGAGCAACGTGACCTTAGGTAAGGCCCCGACCTAACGATATGGATACATGTAAAACACAGCCTGTTCGTCCATAATCGGCAGTTTGTTAGACTGCAAGGTAAAAATGGATGCTGGATTCGAATTCACGGTCAAAATAGCCCGTAATGACATTGAAGATCGAATGAGGGTCACCAGAGGTCTTCCAAGGTCAATGACCTGTTTTGACCTCTGGTGTACCCTAAATATCTTTAAATCGTAAATGGGCCGTTGCAGCACATGAAAACAATGTTAAAAAGCTAACGACGATACTAAACTAGATCCTAAATTAACATAAGAACTTTCCTCATGCATGCCGTGGGCAGCAAAGGTAGCAATGGGAACCAGAGGGCGTCGAAGTGCAAGACAAGTGAAATGCATCTCCTGATCTCTCACAGTCATCACTGGGCGTACTCTTACCTGAAAAAACATTCTGTTACAATGCCCCTGTTAAAGCACCGAATTCTTCGATTCTGAACATGAAAAATTGACCTCAATTGACCTTAAGCTTGATCCTTGCGTCACCTAAAACGACACTCGGTGCTTTGTTATCTCTTGACCTCGGTGCTTTGTTGCCTCGCATAGTCTATCCCCAATTAATGTAAATCGCTGGCTCCGGTCTTACCCCTGCTTGAAAAATGGCTCCCTAGGCCCGCGCCGCCACGGAGCCGACTGTGCATTACTGGTGGTGTCTGACTGACATACAGGCCCTTATCGACTCAGGGGCCCCTGATCAGCGCGCAGGGCTCTCTAGTTAACCATGGAGTGCCTTTTCCGTGTGTTTGGTATCGTAGTGGCGTCATAGGCATGATACAATAAAGGACATAGAAACCCGGTTCGCTCGGCAATGACATCAACATCAGCGGGCACGTGTACGCGCGAGCCGCACATCCTTGAGAGGATACGCAGCAATCACCAGCTTCACTGACGGCGAGAATGAGAGAGCTCGGTCTGGGCGCCGATATTACCGATGTATGACAATATATGAACGGATGTTCGGTAAACACAGCATGTCTTTCGAAGCAATATTATCAAAATGACACATCCTTATCAGAATCCACAAGTGAAAACAGTTCAGAATGTGGTTTTTACGCTCCTACCCGGCCCAGGCATTCATTTTCTCACCTGACAATCATTGAAAATCGAAATGGTCACTGGATTGTTGATGTAGGATCCAGCGGATGACTCCCAGTGACGTCACTCTGGGCAAGCGCAGCGCCACGGATTTTGAGTTTCTTGGGGGAGCAAGAGTTTCTAATGGCCTCCTGAACAAAATGGGACCTCTTCACAGGGGGGGGGGGGGCTTCAAGGGGGATGGGCACTGAGTGCATGTGGCCACTTATCAGATTGTTACATGCATCATGCCCATGTGCAGCAATGTCGACAATTACAAAATGTGAAGACAGAGGTGTTTTGATTACCCAGGTTATTCTATTGCCATCTTAAACTAAGACCGCCTGTTTTAGAAACGAGCCTCCTAACGCATAGAGCGGGAGTGCTGCGATTAGACGAAATCGCCTCCAAATCTGTGGTGCGCATTTACTAAATAAAAAATGTATTGTTTACAGCGGTCTTTTCCACTTCAAAGTTTACCAATAGTTAGAATTGAGCTTATTTCATCACATCTGATTCATGCCACAATGCTTTTAAATGAGAAACATTCCCTTGGAGGGGGTTTTGGAGTCACATTTCCCTGATTGTCGTTAGGGGTATTCTGACTCTTTGAGCAGTGCCACGTTTTCCATGATTCCACTTTGACCCTTGTACGGCGTCATAAGATTCCCACATGACAGTTTTTGGGTGCCATAAAGCATCGCAATAGGTGTTTTTATCAAGCATCCTTTTGAAGAGTCAAAAAAGTAACTCTCCAAAAACTCCGGGGTCAACGTGATTGTACGACCACTTATACAGATTTTTTTAAAAAAATCAAACAGCGACTAAGAATTAAACACCGACTAAGAAGTAAGAACAGATAAAATACTTCTTAAATATGCTCCTTCCAGGGTAATCATTATTCGTTTTATACGAATACTTTATAGAATATAGAGGAATAGAGCATACTCGCTGGGAAACTCCCTGGGGAGCTTTTTCTCAGTACAGCCTTAAACGAAAGACCGCCTGTACGCCCAGACAAAGAACGAATGGATTCTCCATCTTGAAAGTGACCATGAGACATTCGGGTAAGCAGTCACGAAAAACGCAACCCCCGCATACACGTGGCACCTGAACCTACACACATCAGCGCCACACATCATCAGCGCCAGACACACCAGACACACCAACCTACACACATCAGCGCCAGACGTTGCTTGATCAGCCATGAGGCGTCCAGACACCAGGCTGGCCGCCTGGGTATTACTCTTCTTCGAAAATGCTCTTTTACTGTTACTCTTCTTCGAAAATGAAAATTCAGCTATACTTATGCCTAACTCGTTTAAATCTCCGTGGCTAATGTATGTTGGGCAGTTTAGATGCTACGGTTTGCCTGCTAGGCGCTCACACTCCGGCCTTGCATGGTTAGCCGACGCTGTTCTTGTTACTTGATTGAGGGTTCTTCGGGTTATCGATCAACTTTAGTCACGCAAACAAATTTGTGCAAGTGTTAAAATCACAACATTTATTATGTAATTAAAAATCCACAAAGCTCAATTTCGCAGTACAATGACCGGAAACCAAGAAAAATGTGACTTCGATGAATTTGATTCCAATTTCGTGGCGTCCTTCCCCACTTTCTTGAAACTTGTGGGATTTTTTTTTTAAAGAGACAAGTTGTGCCTACGCAAGACACGAATGAAGGTAAGCATGATGTATTTCTGATTATAAAGATAAGAAGACAAAAACATTTTGGACACAAAGATAATGATTCAAAGGCAATGTGGATACAAAGACAATTTGAAGCGCACCAAACCAGGGAAATTCCTCGAAATGCCGGTCGGAACCGAGAGAAACCATGGTAACTCAGGAGTAGATCGATAGCTCTCCCTGCATGGCTGGCAGCAATGCTGGTTTATACTGGTTTGTTAGACGTGCCGTATATCGCTATGAGGCGCTTGCACTGCTGATGTCACTCCATAATCGATCTTCATGTGGTTGTTATGATGCTGCCCAGGGCTTGGAGCACGTGGTCGGGCGGATGTGACGTGGCAATATGTGAATTGACTCCTGCCCGGAGTGTTTGAGGGGCCGCGGTTCTGACTACCTGCTGTGCGGTGTAGACAAATATTACGGCGGCTTTGTGTTTGCACGCAATCGATGTATTTCAGCTGTTTAGGGAGTAGGTCACAAGATCGTCATTGCGAAAACCGCTACGTATCTACCAAGCTACCTGGCTTAAATTGAATCAATAGAAAAAAAAACACTGCTTTTGGTCTTTGTTCTGCTTTACAAGTATGAACCTGTCATGCCATAATTATTGCATGCCCGGTAGGTGTAACACCATGCTGATGCTTCTGCTCAGCATACGATCATGGTACCAGAAATATGTGCATACACGTACTTACCGTACTAATGCTAAACGGCAGGTATCTGAAACTACTTACATAACTAATATCACAAAAACTCACTCCGCTCTGCAAAAGCACTCTGTCGCCATTCAATTTTGTACTTCACTGCCAAAAATCAACGCGCACAATGCTGGGAGGCCTTGAGGCGATGTTTCACATTTGAAGACATTGAGGGTAGCATCAAATATGATGAAACAACCTTACTTATACCTATTTGTATACTTTTTAAGTGGAAAATACTTCTCTAGACAGCACAATGCTCTGTTGCGTAAATATGCTCCTAAATGCGTCATGGTTTGATTACGTCATCGTACCTTATACCACCTTGATTGAGGGCGAATTGACGCCCCTATATCTGGAAATCGTGCTTACAAACGCCAGATATGAACACCTCAGCAACTATATTTGTATTGGCCTCGATCGCTGCATGGCTTATGGAACGGCGGGATTTGAATGCTGTTATTGTGACCTCATGCATTCCAAAGTGACTTTGAAATACTCTCCCCGATATATCTATCCCCATGTTTGCGACCGTTTAGCTCAGAAACTAGAGAGGCTTAGTTCTTAAGAAGGGCACGATTGTTAACAGCACCGAAAGGTCCTCAAGATAGCTAATGCAGTTCAAAACCCCATATAACTGCGAAACAATCCCTGTAAATGCCGAAACAGAATGCTTTTTAGCATGATGCACGCATTTCAAATATAGGAAGCGCCAAAACCTGCCTTTTAAAAGCTCTCTCTGGAGCTGCGTATGTTACGTGTATAAAACTGAAAATACACCGTCAGATGTGCAATGAAAAGTTCAGAAAAATCACTATCAAAAGCCTAGCTGTATTATCACGCAAATGTTGCAACGAAAAGCTTGGAGGGGTTCCGAATTTCCCGATGGGAATACTATTAATATTTGCTCGTTTTCGCGCCATAAAGGAAGCGTGTCATATTTTTATTGTGCTTTTCTCTTGTGTTAGATGAGATGCGTACAATTTAATCAGTAATATCAGTTTTCTCGGCATGCTTCTGAATAGCTCAGATTTTTGCTTTGCAATAGCGGCTCCTGTGGGAGAAATCTCATTGGGTCGCTACTTACCGCTATGAAAGCAATACATTTCATCTGCCCTGCTTTTTGTAACGTGTGTTGTGTAATGTTTTCAATACACCTATGCGTCAAAATGTTTGCCTAATAAATGCTACGAAAGCTTGCAGCGCTCTGTTTAGGCAAAAATATTCGCGAACCATTAAGCTATTATCTCGCGAATTCAACAAGACGTATCCTACGGATTTGATTTTTCCCCTATAGCGTTCACCACCAATGCCTCTTTCCGAGGCGCACTTCGGCTTTGGGAATGAAAGTATAACATGGTCTATAGGGGTGCATCGGCTCAAATCTCAACCAATGTGCTCCTCAGCTACAGGCCCTTGCCGCCCGTTGGGCCAATCCTGAAAGTAGTTTTATCAGCACCGGAAGAGCTGTCATGACATGTCACAACGGCTGTCATGACGACGGCGGAGGGACTGCAGGGAAGAGGTGTTAGTGAAGTGTGAAGCAAAGCTGTCACGAAGCGTTCAAGCGTAATTCGTACTAGATGCTAGTTAAAATCTATATCGTACTTATGTACTGACGGTGTTGTGCTGGCGCTACCCAGTACTGTCAGCACACGTAACTAGTCCTGACATTTTACTAGAGTATGTTTTTGAAATATGCCCCAAAAGTGAAACATTCCCTTTAAACATCCTGATAGTCGAACCCAATCATACGCTTCTCGCATCGCGTACAGCTGCTGTGATTCGGTCAAAATCGTCGAACAGTCCTTGTCGCAGATACGATGTTACCACGCGTTCGGGTAGGGGTCAAATTACACCCCACCCCCCGATGGTTTTTCCAGAATGGTTTCCGAACGTCGCAGCGTAGCCACGCCAAATTTTGCATATTTGTACATAATTGAACAGCAAATTGACTTGACAAAAATTAGATATACCTTGTAAGGTCGCTGACCTATGGCAGGTCAAAGTCAGGCCATGATTTCAGGGAAGGCAATTTCTAGGGAATCGTTCAATCTGATGCAACAACGGAGTGTTTGATGAAGCCATACATCTCTGAGATGCTTTCTTAGGCAACTCAAATATTGAATGAGCAAATTACGTTGATCTAAGGTCGGATATGAAGGTCGGACCAAGATGAAAGCCAACCTGTTTTATTACTCTAGGGCTTGCTGTATGGGACAATTTCTGGTACTCATTTCGAATTTATTGATAGCAGGAGCCGTATTAGGCATCTTCCATTGACTTTTCTTAGAGGTTAGGATAGGTCATTGATCTAATATGACCCAGGTCGACATTTTGTTTTTAGAAACATCCTGCCTGGCGTAATCTTAGTCGCTCATTCAAATACAAAAAACAGAGCAGTCTTGTGTGATTTTGGTCACTATGACCTTCAAAAGGTCAAACAAGGTCGCTGATCCTAAAACGTTTGTGATCTTTTGCTCACAAACAGTTATCTAGGTTATGGGGGCACTTTGGAGACCAACCTGGAATTTAACATTGCTTGACATTATTTGACCTAAATGTCATGACTTAAGAATTTCAAAATTTGACCTAATTGAATTGACGTACAGGTTAGCACACCCTGCAAATTTGGCGTCCCCAGCTTTCTTAGTTCCCAAAATTTCTAAAGGGGTTAATTTGGCACCCTGAAATCTCAGGAGCTAAGAAATCTAGAGACACCAAATTTAGGGGCTGTGTTGGCCTGTACCTGAGCTCACTCAGGTCAAAGGTTGAGGTTCATGGACCGCAACCTTCAAGTCAAATAAGGTCAAACATGGTCAATTTCCGGGTTGGTGTCCAAAGTGCCCCTAGAACCTAGATGCCTGCTCTAAGAAAAAAGGCACGCGATAACTTAAGGCCAGTGACCTTGTTTGACATTGTCTAAGGTAACAAAATGTTAACCTGAGTCATCCTAGGTCAGCTATTCTGACCTTTGAGAATTGCATGAAAGATGCATAATACGGTTCCTGTGACCCATATATTAGAAATGAACACCAAAAAGCTGCCCCGTACAGTAAACTTTAGAGTAATAAAACAGACTGGCTTTGACATTCGTTTGACCTTTAAAACCGACCTTAGGTCAATGTAATTTGTTCATTTAGTTGTTGCGTTGCCTAAGAGAGCATCTCAGAGATGTATGGTCTCGTCTAACACCACGTTGTTGCATCAGATTGGACGATTTCCTAGAAATTGACTTCACTGAGTCCATGGCCTGACGTTTACCTGCAGTAGGTCAGCGACCTTGCCAGGTATATCTAAATTTTCCGAAATCAAACGATATGCTATTCAATTGTTTACATCTATGCAAAATTCGGCGTGCCTGCGCCGCACCGTTCGGAAACCATTCTGGAAAAACCATCGGAGGAGGGGGGGGCAATTTGACCCCCACCCGATCGCGTCTTAACCGCACGAAAAAGTGCATAGTTGCACATTTAAAAGCTGAGAAACACAATAATGGATAACAAAAGAATCTGTCCATAGCCTATTTTGTACACGCCCAGCATCGCGCAGAATCACAAAACAGGCCATAACACTCCTCGTCTCCATCTTGCATAATCGATAAAAAGCGTTTGGAGCGTGCGGAAAAAAACGGCAAACAGGTGTAAGCTTGGACCGTGACGTACCCTGCGATGGTTATCCGTGACGTCACACGCTGACGTCATCTACCCATATCCATCTCGCATTTACCGTTTTCCCCGTTGAAAGCTCGCCGGAAAAGGTCTCTGGCGCAGATCAGCAAACACATCTGGTTGTTATTGTCAAAGCAGTACGTCCGAGGTTTTAGCCTGCCATGATTGAGATTCTGCGACTATGAGATTTTGATCAACATGTCGGGCCGGATTTGCATAAGATAACGGGTGACCTGACAAGGTTGTGGCTCGTCGGTTGCGGCACTGCCAGCTTATTACTCGAAGAACCGAGCCAAAACGGTCTCGGAAGTGTTATGAACTCAACCCAAAGATGGTGGGTTTCGAACGCACAATTTCTGGCATATTCTCGAGAAACGGTGCCAGTCGGTCATCACTGCTGGTGCGCAGACCCATGGCTTCTCCACACCAGACCAGGGACATATCCCACCGAACATGGTATACCAACCCCCGTACCAAGGAAATGCCCCACCACACCACGCATTAACGGCCGCCAAAGAGCGCCGAGGTCCGCGTCAACCTCCAGTTCGCGCCGGGTGCCAGACCCGCCAGTGAGTTCGGTCACCTCCTGCAGTACGGCGCAGGTCGCAGGGATATTCTCTGACACAGAATTGCGCCAGTTTAACGGCAGTGCGCAACAGTAAGCTAGTTTGTGTTCGTGTGTGTTGGACAACGTGTTGGTATGCGTCGGGCAGTGTGTTGGCGTGTTGGGCAGTGCGTTGTGCTGGTGTGAGTTATGACGGTGTGTTGGTCTGCTGAACTAGGCCAGCACACCGGTTTGTTCCGTCGTGCCGTTGCTTCCAAGTGACTTATAACAAAAACGGGAGCATCTACCAGTTGCAATAAAAATCAGCACGCCTGCAAAGCAACCATGTTCTGACGGGCAATTGCCTTGTCGAATCAGTGACGGGACTTGGCAACTTCCTCACAGGGAAAGCCCAGTTCAGGCTGAACCTGGAGGGCGCCGAAGTAAGCGAGCTGGATCGATTAAGTCGCCGGAAATTGCTCGACAGACATCGGGATGCTTTCTCAAACAGCGATGATAGCTGAATTGCATTTGTCCGGCCCAGTTCACCATCAACGCGTGATATTGCTCTCCAGTGGCAGTCCGAGCTGCGACCGACTCCGTATCGACGGCGACCTAAGATCAGGCGCCGGATTCTTAAAGTGGAGGCTCTTGGAATGATCCAGCCGTCCAGCTCACCCCGGTCCGCGCGAGTCTTGACGGTCAAATAGCAAGATGGGTTATATCGTTCCGCACAAGATTTTATGTAACTCTATCTCTACTCAGTGGTTGAAGTCACGTACCTCCCGACGGTTAAAGAGTGTTTGAACAGCTTGTCGGGCTCGCAGACTTTCACGACTTTGCATCTTACCTTTGCGCACTGGTAAGTCTCGATAGCTCACCGTGATCGGGAAAAACCGGGTTTACTACGGAAGATAAATGATGGGGATTCCTGGCCATGCAGTTCGGTGCAAAGGCGCTCCTGGTTGTTTCTCACGCCTGATGTCGGAGATGTTACGTGGTCTGTTGGGAAGCTGAGTGACAGCTTACCTAGATGACATCATCGTGGGTGGGCAGACTACGTCAGAACACTTATCCCTGCTGCAATCCGTCCGATATCGACCTCGGCCAGCAGGGTTGACAGCGAAACGCTGGAGGGTGGTGCCCCATCGACGCCAGATCCATTTCTTCTGGCACCTTGCGTCAGGTTTGATACTGAAGTCCGACTCTCATAAGGTGGAGGCAATCAATCAGAAACTGACCCCGACCGAAACAAGAAGGCAGGCTCGTCAATTTACTGGCATGTGTAACTACTACAGCGACTTTTGACCGGAACTGCAGCTTTAATCCATGCCCTTGCAGGAAATTTCTGGCAAAGCCGCCGTTTTTCGTGTAGCGATCGAACAGACCAGGCGTTCAATAGACAACTGGTATCTAGCTCTGCAAGCAAGCTCTGTGCGAGGCCACGAGTTTTCACTTTCTGAACACGCAAGAAAGGCTTCGAAGTTAGTACAGACACATCACCCACCGCTTTGGGGTGCGTGTTTTCGAGACGGGACGTTGCCAGAGTCAACAGACCTGATTATTTTGCTTCTAAGATGTTCACGGAGAGCAAGAAAAATTGGTGCATCCGCGGCAAGGATGTTTTGGCGTTCATTTTCATTATTCGGAACTTTCATGTCTATCTTCTTGCTAAGCCGTTCCAGTGGTGTACGGATAATTGCGGTCTCCAGTGACTACGACCTACCAAGGACCACAGGGGACGTTACGCCACATAGATCGAGAACGAAGAGGAATCCCAGGTCATTTCCCAACATCGACAAACTGCTGGTAGGTGTCCCGCCGATGTCCTATCTCGGGCGCATGCGCACACAGCTCAAACTGCGACGGATCCCTCAGTGTCGACGTCACGTCCTACGCGGCGTAGGAACTGAACGTCAGGGAGTTGAGCTGTGCAGCAGAACAAGCCGCTGAGAGACCTGTTTCGATAACTCCGGGTGAACAGGACGCAAGGGAAGACCTGTTGCCAGCAGCGCCGGCAAGGCCTGAAGCCGGGATCGGTCGCCAGTGCGGCCTCCTTCTCGGAAGGCAAGGAAAAACGGGGTCAAGCAAAACAGATTCCGTCATTGCGCTCGTTAGGGACCTTCGCGCTCGTGGGGCGCGCCGGTCGGCCCCCTGCGGTGGTATGCTGTGCCGCGCGCCGTAAGGGAGAAAGGGAATAATCGTAATAAAACGCATATTGTTTCCGAACCATTTGAAACATCCCAATAATCCACTCGGGTTAACGTTCTACAGTTGTTCATCTTCCGAAATGAGACAGTTGTTTCTGATTTTTGTGATTTTCGGTTCGGTCAAAATGGAGTCAAATAATACCTTCTTGTATCTTACGAGCATTACGGGGGCGCGGAAATTCACGGCAGTGTTTATTACAATCAATTTTCCGTAAATACTAAGGGATATTTCATGAAACCCCATCCGGGTTTATGTACAGAATTGAATGGAGATTATTGCTGTGCCAATTCTTTTTTAGAACGCCGAAGCCAAACCTGGTCATTTTAGCGATATGTGTGCAACATCTTTTTGCTAATTTTCCAGAGAAATAGAGTCCATGCCTGACGACATGAATGTCCTTTTATTAGCGAAATAAACAGTTATGCTACGTCTTAGTACCGTAGTCCAATCAGCATACTGCTATTTTATGATGTATGGCAACTTGCAATATATTGCAATTGCATGTATTTTCAGGGAAACATAATGAATTCTCATCTGGCTTAGCAGTAGCGCGTTCTTCATGCGATCTTCTTTGATATAATCACGGTAGGTACCTGATTGTTACTTTCTCATTAATATGTCCGGCACGCATTTTGCCTGTGGATGTCATCGCCGCCAAGGATATTGACCGGACGGGGGGGGGGGGGAGGGGGAGGGGCAAATATTGCTCCCGCATTATTTTCCGGACTAATCATCGCGGTTACACGCAAGAAGTGGCATTTCAAAGCCCTCAATGAGAAGGACCTCAACGTACTCCAAATGTTGAAATCGATGTCACGTGTCAGGTCAAAGTCAGGTCAAATGTCGAAAACGAGTTTATTATGTTTCAGCCCATGTATGCCGTGTAAGGGGCAACTCCTAGCCACGTCTGCTCCAAAACACTCTACGTCTTATGTGACTATACCATATTATGAGCATACAGTACCATACCATAATTATAGTCTTCATACTAAGCACAGGCAAAGGTCAGTGTCATACAATTTCAAAAGAAATATTTTATAATATACAAAATGGCTTCTAAATCAGTGCTTGCTACACAAAATAAATGGAAGCTGCAATGGTAATTCTGTATTTTGCAACATAGAATTTAAAAAAACATTCTCTTGTACCTAAGAATACCACGTTAACACAAATGACTGTGGCTGCGGCTGCGGCTGCGGCTGCAGCAAAATGATATACTGCTAGTCAAATAGCCCATAATGTGCAAAGCGGAAATATTTACAACTAAATATCACAAAATTAATGCACATGATGAGCATGTTTAATACCCAAGAATAATAATACCCATTTAATTCCAGTATGCACCATAGGCACCTAGGTTCCTAGAAACGTAGGTAGGTGCCTCCCAAACAAAACAATAATTTTGATATATCATGACGCAAAGATGGCTTCGAGCTTTCAGTTTAAGTTCACCATATGACCATATAATTGAAAAACTTGTTCAATACAAAATTGAAAGTATTACCAGAAAATAACGATAACAGCAAGAAAAAGTTTCAGGGGTGCTTGCTTCCACGAAGCGTTTCGCACAAGTAGGTAGGTATTTGCCAATAAATCATTCCAAACTTACCAAAAAAACACACAAGAAAAAAACACCATGCAGGATACCACCGACGAGTAGGTATAATTTATATCACAACACACTTATAATATACATATATGCACTGCCCGACTTCTAAAAAGTACAACGAGAACAGCCAGCAGCAGCGCCATACGAAGGTAATGTAATGCAAAAAGGCGCCTGCAGAAATGAATCGTCGTACGCGCGTCAGAACCGCTTTTCGCTCCTGCAGGACTGGCAGACGAAAAAGTGCATATTTTTTAGATATTCCACTAGCGATCGCGGTAAAAATTCACAAGACTGAACTTTGAGGACTAAACGTAAGCTATCTATGATACTGTCAATGTTATGCTATGCATGGAATGAAAAGCACGGTCATTTACTACTAGTATTGGCTCTAATTTCCATAGAAAATCATTTAATACGGATAAAAATCGCATTAGACCGTCATATGGTGCCGTTCAGCATCGGTCCCCAACGTGCGGACTGTACCCGTGCTCCGATGCTGCAGGCTATTGCCGCAGCTGTCTGATTTGTGCCCGTTCCAGGGACTCTCCGGGCCGCTTGAAAGCTGCGCTGGAGATAACTGCTCAGTAACTGACAGTGACAACATGCCCCGTGACAGCATGTTGCCGTGGGTCTGATCGAGCTGTTCGACCGAGCACCAACACAAACGGGGAATCGTTACGCCCTTGTGACCCTGGACTTGCTGACCAAAAGCGCAGAGCTAGCAGCAGTTTCTGATGAGACAGCTCAAAGCGTAGCTCTGGAGCTTGGTTGTCATAGTCGTCCACAGGCACGGACTTTCTGAGTCGCTCATCAAGGATCGAGTGCGGGAATTCTGTAATCGGAATATGATACAATTAGTGAGGTCAACGAGGATTGACAACAGTGGTAAGCATCTTTCACCCACAGTCAAATGGAGCAGTTGAACGTGTTTATCAGACAATCGGTTCTCTTACACAGAAACACAAACATTTGATGGAAGCTGGGACAATTTTTTTATATTTTGCTCGTTTCCAACGCATGAGTGTATGCCACAGCACAACAGAATGGTCACCATCCTATCTGCAGTATGGTGGTCACCCATATATTCCAGAGACGGCTCGGCAGGACGGTGGGGGCAAGGCCACACCGCTTCAGAGCAAGGTTGGGCAAGAGATATCGGCCAAAAATTCACCAGGGCTTACGAGCTGACGATCAGCGGGGAAGAGGAGAAGCGAGTGTTTGGAACCCAGCAGATTGGAAATGAAATCAAATACTAACAGGTAGATAGGGTATTCATGAATATACCAAAAAAGGTACCATTACCATCGGGTTTAGGGAGCGTTCACAGAGTCTCGAGCCCGCTACCGGGTTGGGGCGCTACAGAAACTTTCGCGCGACACACATCCCGTCCTGGTCCCGGGCGAGCACTACGATACTCGACATTTCAAGCCGTGGTTGAATAAAAGCGCAGCCTGGAACGGCGATAATGGGCGATAGATCCAGTTTTTGCTTGGTAACATCGTTCAACCAGTGCGCCCTGTTATACAGAACGTCGACGACTGCCAGCATTAGACCTGTGAACTCGCGAACTCAAATTCGGTTGTCATGCGACTTAACAGTCATGAAAGTCAAGATCACGCTGTAATGATCTAGCTGTTGGCTCGCCTTATCCTGTCATTTGTCGACCGTTCCTCGTGAGACAAACTCGCAGTAGGGCTTGGCCCGTGCCAGGCTCTTGCGCTTCCTCGGGTGGGGGTTTAAGCTGTAGCTTTTAAGCTTCCACGGAGCTGTTTAAGTGATGACCCAAGTGACGTGCATTGACGTGCATGCATGCTGTGCGCACGAAGGTAACGTTTGCTGATGAATCATCCAAATTCCCCGGCGGTTTATCACCGATCACGCCTCACTTCATGATGCCTAACAGCATCATCTGGTACATCATCACTGATGATGTTCCAGAACTACCTGTTTTGCTACATCTGCTACAAATACGCACATGCGAGGAACTCTGTCGCTGCCTCGCATCTGTCGCTGTCACACAAACAGCCTTTCCCTCTAAGAATCATCTGGCATTCTGCCAGCATGTGAACATCACTAGCATGCTAACGAAGACGTGCGCGACAGCGGCATGAGGCATGGCCTCGAGGCTTTGTAAATCAAGTTGAACTTCGAAAACGTGGCTGCCGTAATTTGATGGCAACGAGACCGCCCGCGACTTGGAGGATTTGGTGCGTCGGCGGCTGTACAATACGCAAGGATATGGGTCGGGATATCGCAAACTATCCGTCCCGTGTAAACGGCTGAGGTCCCCAAACTGATATGGTGCGTCGGCGGCCGTATTATATACAAAGAAATGGGTCGGGATATCGCAAACTATCCGTCCCGTGTAAACGGCTGAGGTCCCAAACTGATGCATGTTCTTTCCTCAATGCAATTGTAGATCCTGGTTCACTACAGTCCGTTGCATTCGCAGCCAGCTCTCCTGAACCAGCCTAACTTCCGGCCGCACCCGGGTATCTCAGCCCGAAGCCTCCTGCCGCTCCGGCCCGCACACGTGACCTCGGCCAGGCCACGTGGTCAATGGCCCGGGGGCATGAATACAGCCGTCAGCGCCAGTTAAACGCCGCCCGCACCGGCTGAATGCCGGCCCAGCGTCCCATTACCAAAAGCCTACTACATAATGGCTCCATTGCAACCGAGCTGCACTGCCAATCGACAACGTACGACGGGTAATAGTGGCTGGCTGCCAACTGGTCGGCGGCCGCGCAGCGTGAGTTGAAGTGCTGTGATGCTGCGACAGGCGAGGCCGATTGGAACGTGGGTTGTTGTCGCGCCTCTTGGGACTTCGGACATCGAAATAAGGATTGAGGTAATATCGGAGTTTGAGGAACAGCCTGTCAGCCTTTCTTTTTGTTCCTTTTTTGTATGTTGTGAGACGAATAACGTTTATTTTGGAAGCGATATTGGAAGGAACAAACGTTTGCGACAGTCTTTGTTTTGATTTACGGTCGTCTTTGTTTGTGTTTTACATCACGCAGCCGTTGCAGTGAAATTGCCGCCGTATGTTATTTTTCACTTTTCCACTGCACGTTAAATGGGTGGAGCACACCCTCTGTAGCCATCATGGGTGGAGCACACCCTCATCCCTACATGGGCAAATGTGCGAGATTAGGCCCTGACATCTAGGGGCACAATTTTGGACGTGTCGTTGGGGTTAACCCAAGCATGTACAGAGCAATAAACGCATGCATTTGTTGATGAGACAAACTGCTTCGTTTGCTCCACAGTTTCTTCGGAACCTGGCCTGTTTCATCACATAGCTTACGCTGTGAAGAGGAGGCAATCAACGTGCGCCATCCTGCTGACTTCTTCCTTTCCCGGCTTCGGTTACCCACTAGTCGCGCGATATGAGCTTCCAACCTAGCACCGGTGCGAAAAGCACGGATACCAACCTAAAAAGTGAAGCAAGAAGGTGGAAATGGGGGCGAACGTCTGGCCAGTGCACCCGCTGTCCGCCTCACACACTGACGCCTGACGGGCGACTCCTTGCGGACCAGCCGCTGATGGCAAGACCGTGTCCCCTACGGTGCCGACACGCGTCGCCTCAGGGCCTCGCGCGAGAAACGCGACAGGGGCCTCGCGCGGGAGACGCAACAGCGGCTTCATTTAGGAGGCGCAGACGGGTGTAATCAGGTGAGATGAAAGACTCGCGGGGGATGTATGGAGCAAGGGCGTGTACGTGATTCCACTGGCATGCTTAAAAGAAGTGAGGTCTTTAAATGTAAATGCGATAAACACGTTGCAGAGCCATGCCGCACGAAGCTGGAGCCCTCGTGAAATAATACAAACATGTAAAATATTTGAAGAAAAGCGCGGAAGTCAAAGTACGGACAGCTGTTTTTATGATTTCAGTAATTTTATTTTACTTTCAGAAGTACCGCATTGTATGCGGCTGGCCAAAGGTGCAGGCAAGGAGCGGGCACGTGCCCCCCCCCCCCCCCCCCAATGGGATCAGTGAGATGGCATTGAGGACCTCGGCCCGTAGAGCTGGTTCCTTTATTTCGGCAAGAGACTACTCACACCGAATACTCGACTTCACATCGGTCTGAACCCTGTAAGCTCATTTTCCAAGCAGGTACAATGTTGCGGAACGTGATTTACATTGGTCTGGGCCCCGAAACAGTTAGAGGCCATAGTGTCGGTCAGGGGTCTACAGGACCTCACAGGGGTGCTGTGTAGGCTAAATTAGTTTTGAGCCTGTCTGCTCGCAATCCAAGGAGGGAAGAGCACCAATGACCAGTGTTCCAGTTTTCGTAAAACCGAGCGGCGTTGGCCGCCGCAGGTCACACCAGGCGGTGGGCGCCGGACGCGTGAGAACGGCCGTCGTTGTGTAATGTTTCCGGAAGTCTTTCAAAATCGCAACGAGAATGGCGTATGCGCATAAATCGAATCAAAATCGCATATTCATGCCGCTCGAAGATCAGAATGAGGCGTGTATTTCACGTGCATAATTCTGAGGTTATTATGGAACAAAACAGGAAAAATAGAGGTTCTACCAGATTACAACACCAGTTCACAGTGTTACACATGCTAATGCTTTGCTATCATCAATCTAAAAATTACACAGGTAAGAAACACACCCTGACTACTTTTTAAGCGTACGGATTGATCTCCTAAACAGTTAAACGGTTCCTTTTTCAGATGTGTCATCATTTTGTCCAACCGTTTGCCGCTACCTAATATTTACTACAGTAACATTGCGCAGCTTGGGAAGACAACAACACCGGGCACGAGGCTTTTGATTTTGATTTTTGATTTTGCACGAAGATTTTGCACAATAAGCATGGTGTCATTCACAAAAACGCATGTATATATACATATAAACAAATATATGATATATTGCACATGTGTAGGTACATCTGAGATATGGGACAAAGAACGATAACTAACTATATATATATATATATATATATATATATATATATATATAATGTGATGCGCAACAAATGCAGTGCATCTAGCCAAAATAGCTACGGGCACGCCATGAATCGCCCATATTCTTATCATTGCTTGTTTTCGTCTGTGCACATATAGCGCACTGTATGCGGTGTGCCATCTCCGGAGACCCCGATAATGGCGCAGATACAACAGAGCATGACGTAGAGAACGACAATCTGACGTGCGGCCGGCCGAGGCTCGATGGTCTGGCCTCCGCAAACCGCCAGGGCCGCTACCCATCAACGGGATCGGGAGCCGCACCAGAGCCGATGGAACGCTCCCGTGCTCCCATACTCCCGAGAATGCTCTCATGGTCGTGTTCAGCTCCGGCGTATATCGCTCTCCCCAGCACCACCTCCTGCGGTCAGCGGATCCGCAGCTCACATTGCCGCAATCTCAGTCTCAGTCTGATTACTTACCCTGATCAGGGCGGTGCGGCTCGCGCTGGGAGAGCGCCGTATTGGGAAAGAGCGCAAGGCGGCTGGGATAAGCCTCACGCATTGGCGCAAAAGGGGCTGGAAAGATTGTTATGCTTAGTGCTCTGCTTTCAAGGGCGTAGTTTTGCCAGATTAGTTGGGAACGGGGGTGGGGGCAGGCATGAACAGCGAGAATGAAAAAAAACCTATCCCAAAAATGTGACATTAGACAGGTTTCGCTCAGGATTTGCTCAATGGGGGAAGGGGGAGGGGGAGGAGGCTTCAGCCTGCTCGCCCAAACCAAATAGATAACTACACATCTGTCTGCTTTGTAACAGTGCGTAACACCTCCTTCAGAGTCTGCAGACACCGTGGCTGTGTTAAATAGCTCACCTACTCCCAACTAGCATAAAGAATAAAGCACACCATTTCCTTTGATATCAAGGGAGGACTTTCTTTCGCTCCATGGTTCAGAGTCCATGACCGTATTGTGAGATTGATTTAAAAGATTCTATTCGATTCTTGTTCGCTCTTTCGTTATGTTCATTTGGAATATCACTGGTTCGTTTGGCCCAGTTTTGTTTCGGGATAATGGCTTGATAACCCTTGCAACTCAGCTCAGTGTGGTGCATACTTTATAAACAGCTACAAAACCGCAAAAAAACACCATGTTGCCGCACCGATGAAACACCCATCCTGTGAACCCCCAAGCAATTCTCCAGCCCCGCAGCGATGACGCGGGAGGCCGTTTCCGAACCCCACCCATCAACCAATCAGTGTTTCATTTCCGGCGTGGCTACTGTCCTTGTGCAGGCCTACTGGAGAGGAAAGCGAGCGACGGGGAGGGGGGACGACCCGGAGTCAGCTGGTTTTTTTTGCCCTGAGATTGGGCCGTTTCCCGCTACAAACTTGGCGCGGATCGCTCCGACTATCAAAACACGCAGAGCGCTGCTTCTGCCGCTTCACGGCAGGTTTAACGCAGCTCGGTTCGGTCGGGATTCCGACCGCAGAAATTAGCGTATAAATAATTCAACAGTTGTGGCTCATAGCCAACCGCTGCGCCATCTGGCGCACGAAACGAGCCGTTAGGCGTCCATTTCAAGTTTCGCTGGTCCCGATCTCACCAGACGCCGTGTGATCGAAGTCGAATCTCGTTCCGAGGCAGTTCGCGTGGCTAAAACTTGACGTATTTCCTTGGACATCGAATGTCACGCAGAGACGGTCTCGTGATATTTACCTTTTAAAGCTTATCACCTCTATCGTGTTTGTCATTCATGAAGATATCTACTACGTTATCATTTGGGCATCATATCCTGCTACATGCTCTGTAGCAGGATAAAACAGTATTGATAGCCTTACTCCTCGGAGAAAAAACAGGAGAATGGAGATGCAGTTGGGCTGATTTCAGGCAACATGCCGAAATATCAACCCAACAGGCAATTTTGAATTCACTTTTGCGCTACTGTTTCGATAAAGGCATGCCGTCGAAATATCAACCAAATTATATCTCCATTCTCCTGGTCTTTCTCCGTGGAATAAGGCTATTAATGCTGTCTTGTTTATGTGAATAATATTCCTCACTAATGCACTGAAAAACTTCACAGCATGACTTCAATGACGTGATTATGGTGTCATGAATGACTGAGTTACCTCGACATAGTCACCCCGAAACAGTCTGCATACCTTCGCGGGTGTGAAGCTCAGAAACTGGGGGGGGGGGGGGGGGGGGGGTTAGTTCCTGAGAAAGACAGTGTTGTTGACTACACCGGATGATCTTCAAAATGACAGTTTTAGATCACACCTAATGCAATGTGGAACGCTCTTTTTAATATTAAGTGAGCTTCATAGAGATGTTTGACAACGAATTTGAAAGGAAAATGAAAACTTTCCCAATTCTAGAGATTCTCGTTCAATATCGTAATAACTTGAGTGCCGTCTGTTTTTTTGTACGCTGTGTACTTTCTATGACAAGATCCATCTCCGTAATAATTTGTATTATCCGGCCTCGCATCGGCTGCATACAAACAAACTGGTCGCAAACTAGCACACCAATACGTGACGAATCTACCAGCCGTCTAAGTTCGGAGGAACCCTTGAAATGTGCCGACCTTTACTTCGGCGCAAGTTTTCGATGAAACAGTTGAAACAAATCAAACGACACAAGCCGGCTAAAGCGATAACGGAACTCGTCCGACGACCACCACCGAAACACAATCCGCGTCGAACACACATGACGCGAGTGCTGCTCCTCCGCCCACAGCCCGTCTTGCAGCTGTGGGCAGGGGCCCGTCCGCCCGTCCGCCCTGGGGTTATTGGTAGAGGGAAGTAACTTTTTTATTTTACAATTGTAAATTTGAGGACAAACTGAATTTTCGGAACTCTTTGGACGGCTGGTCCATCCTTGGGGCTTGAATTGGTTTTTGGGCCACAACTTCCAGAAAACGGCAACTCTAATCATAATGACCACTGTCGCTGATGCATTGGTTAAAACGTGGTCAACATCATTTATTGCCCATGAATTGCCTAGCAATTGGTTTGGGATCTGCATAACTCTGCAAATTATTGTTTGCAGTTCTGTTATCATCAACCTGCGGTGGGTTCAACTAACCTTCATCCTTGATCGTCCGGGGTTCCATTTGGAGCACCTTTTATTGTCACGATTTGACGGGTGTGGAATTACGGCCAAATACCGCCAGGCACGACTTCTGGCACACCTGCCACTGCTGAGACTGCTTACACATGGCATAACTTTTGTCCGTGGCGCTATGAACTTTTCAAAGCTGACGCATATTGCGGTTAGCTAAATCATCCCCATTTACGTGGTATGTGAAAATCTTGCTGAACATTTGAAGACTGGCCCACAGTATTAGGGAGTTGTCACGATAAAAAGATAACGTACGTACAGCAAACTATATGGTACAAAATGACCATGATACTAATAGTGATGTGTCTAGGTACAATGGGAACAACAATGAAGCCCCTTTGCGCTTCAGCGCGCCTGCTTTATTTCTCAGAGGCCAATCATGGAACGTGAGTCTGTAACGCATCGCAAGGCTGCTTTGCGGAACATGTACAATATCAGTTACCCGCTTGAATGTCACGAGTGGTGATACTTTTATTTAGGATGGGTCATGAGACTAAAATACTGAACACTTTTAATGCATTGCTAGTCGTAACAAGTTCTATAACCTCAACATCCTATACTGGCATGGCCAGTGATGTATGTAATTTTTCTGAGGCTTAATATTGAGACGCGCACTTTGCATTAAGACGCGCCCGAGCGGCCGGCTGCATACCCTTCGCTCGAGTGGGGGGTCAGTTTGACCTTCCCTGAGACCTCAGGAACTAAGAAAGCTAGAAACACCACATTTACAGGGTGTGTTAACCTGTATCTAAATTGGCTTAGGCTGAAGTTTAAGATTTCTGTATTATGAGCTTTGGGTCAAATGAAGTCAAGTAAGGTAAATATCCAGGTTGGTCTCCAAAGTGCCCCCAGAACCTAGGTACCTGTCCTAAGCAAAACGTGACATGATCATTTAAGGTCAGTGACCTTTCGGAAGTCATGATGACCAAAATTATACAAGACTGCTTTAAGGTTTGCATTTGAATAAGCGACAAAGAACACGCTAGGCAGTATATTCCTATACCTAAAATGTTTACCCGGGTTATTTTAGATCACTGACCTATTCTGACCTTTGAGAAGTGCATGGAATATGCATAATGCGGCTTCTGTTATCAATAAATTCGGAATGAGCACCAGAAACTACACCGTACAGCAAGTCCTAGGGTAATAAAACAGATTAGCTTTGACACTGATCTGACCTTCAAAACCGACCTTAGCTCAATGAAATTTGTTCATTCCATTGTTGCGTTGCCTAAGAACGTATCTCAAAGATGCATGGTCTCCTCTAAGGCTATATTGTTGCGTCAGATTAAATGATTCCCTAGAAATTGACTTCGCAGAACCAATGACCTGACTCTGACCTGCCGTTGGTCGGCGACATTACAAATTACATTCAAGTGTTTAAATAAGTTGGCGCGGCTGCGCCGCGTCGTTCGGAAACCATTGTGGAGAAATCTTCGCAGGGTCAATTTCACCCCCACCTATGTGCGTGTTAATTTATGACACGCGATTCTGACCGAAACGTCGCATGTCGTCAAAAGTCTATGCACCATTTTATCTCAGTTTGGGATCAAATCGCTTTTCCCAAACGCAAGTCAGGCACAATTATCAGTATGGAAATGGGCAATATGCTTTTGTTATGCTTTGCTGTTCTTCATTCCGAATAAATCGTTTGCTTTCTACGGGTGTCGATGTTTGCCCTCAAATTCTAAAGCATGGTCGGAAAAATAGTCACTGCTCTTACCCTTGGTAGGTTGGGCAGTGCCAGGGTGTCAGGGCTCACGCAACAAGCACCACATAGCGAGGGCGCTGATCCCAGCAAGTTACCCACTCAAAATGTCAGGACTAACTGTTTTAATAAGACACCACATTCTTTCGTTTTCGTTGAGCATATCTTGTCGCATCAAGGTCACGTGACGGTGTATGCCTACCACCCACTCGTCTGACATGAGAACAGATCCGAACACACAGCCGCCTTTTCCGCAGATTTCGATTCCCGTCGACTGCCACTGCCACACCGTAAAAAATAGGTCGTCCACTGAACGCCTCGCCCTCTGACCTGTCTGCTACCGGGCCATGTGCCGGAAGTAGGGCTGTTCCGTATGGGAGCGTTGTGCTGTGCTACGGTCTCAAGTGTCAGGACTGGCCTCTGAGAAATAAGGTGCACTGGAGGGCACATGTTTATTTCTTTTGCTGTGATTGGACATAGTGAAACAATATATAAGATTTCGACTCCCTTTTTGTTGATACTCATGAGGGGGTCTCATAAGAGCATTGGGGAGCTCAAGTGACATAAGTCAGCATTGGGGTGTCCAGCCTCCCCCTCTTTCTGGTAAGTAAAATAGAGTGATGTCCCTGCATGCGTGGACGTCCCTGCAATCACCCAACGACCAGCTTTCCACACAGATTCAAAACTGTGACAATGTAGTGTACGAGCGCGTTGAGAAGGCACGGCGTCTCAAAATACGCCATGCTATCTCTGTTGCCTAGCAACGGTAACTAACTTCGTCATTGACTGATTGGATGCTGGGCAAATGAGGCATAATTGACTGATTGCTGATGTCCGAGGAGACAAGGTGCTGTAATGAGCTGACATACGACATAACCTGCAGAAGTCGCGGCTGGTGGTTGTGGGAGATCGATGGCGGTCAGGAATGACAAATACGTACTGCGCGATTGCTGGAATCCAGCGACAGGAATACCAACTGTGTGCCCTAAATTGCACTCTATGTGTGCAATTATTGGACAAATCGGATGACGTAAAAGTACCTTGGACGAATGAGATAAAATGACCGGTTTTGTTGCGTTCCCTTATAAAACTACTACATTATTTGAAAAGAGACTAAATAAACACGTACCATTGGGAGAGCAATTAAAAATGCCATTGTGGACTTAAACACGGGCTCTTTCACCTATTGTTTCTAGGTACAACGCCAAACAGGACAGGTAATTTTTTCAAGACAGAGGCCGTCATAGATTATTCCACCTTAAATGTGACGCAATTATCACATGTCGCTTAATAGCATAGAAATTCAAATATCATGTTACCCAAATTATCTGGATTATTTTGTCATTGACTGAGAAGAATACGAGATCCGATATTTTAAGCATAATGCATTGGTCCTCGCCCTGATGGAGGAGGGCGATGCGCCCCCCACCCCCCACCCCCCTAAGGTTTCTGAGGATACCTCTGCAGCATGTCATGCAATCGCCCCCACACCTTAGTAGCTCATGGAGCACCCATTGTGTTTGTTTTGACACAAAAAACGTGTTCCTAGATTTTCTAGTATTGGAACATCTATGCAATTTTTTTATCAAATCTGCACGACGATCTACGGCCTGCGCGGGTGGTGAGCGGCAACCGACGGTGCCGCGGAACGCGCGCGGCGGGCCGGCGAGCCATGCGTCATAAATGTGTGCTGAAAACACCATTCCATTCGAAATTGGCACAAGGAACACTCCTGTTTAGGTTCTGTGACGTCAAGAACACGGGCGACAGCTTGCATCCTTTTGTAGTGTTGTAGAGCAATGTAGTTTCGAACAGACTACCGAGGACTGTGAAACCCGCAAAGTAGCTACACTGGCCGGACTACAAGTTTCAGCCGACGTGCCATGCGTCATAAATGTATGCTCAAGACACCATTCCATTCAAAATTGACACAAGGAACACGCCTGTTAAGGTTTTGTGACGTCCAGAGCACGGGCGACAGCTTGCATCCTTTTGTAGTGTTGTAGAGCAATGTAGTTTCGAACAGACTACCGAGAACTGCGAAACCCGCAAAGTAACTACACTGGCCGGACTACAAGTTTCAGCCGGCGTTGAGCTATGCAGTTCGGGGGGGGGGGGGGCGGGGGTCGGGGCGGGGGCACCGAAAACACATGAGCGTTCATGCCACAACACCGCACTCACCAGGAATGAGTTAGTCATGAACATCGCTATACTAGCGCGTACCACAGACCATTGACGCCACACCACACTTAAAGCATCATACATCACAGACATGGCGGTCGTCATTACCCTGCAAAACTAAAAACTCTTGCAATTACCACCGTGCGTCATACGATTAGCAAGACAGACCCTACTTGCCCTCCCATCTCTATCTAGCACACCGTTTGACATAGTTAACTTTTAACTTATGGTGAAAGTGAAAAAACTTCCAGGCGTGGAGAAGTGTGCCTCTAATTGAATCATGAAGCAAGCAAATGCTATTTTTTGAATACCTCAAACGTTGTTTTTTGTAGGGATACATCGAAAACCAAATATCTGTAAATGCTGCGTGGTCCAACTGATCTGAAAATTGAGCAATAGATGGTCTTCGGCAATATTCTATATCTACACACCGAAAACGGCAAACCCACTATACAAAGCTTCCAAAAAATGACCGAAAAAATTGCAAACCTTGATTTGGCTGCGGTGTGTAACCAGCAATACCTGCCAGAAAACCTTATCCCAAATACCAAATATGTACATAAATGCACAATACATATCTTATAATACATATATGTATTGGTGTATCGTCCATTGGTGTTTTCCGCTAGACTCTGTCATTGTTAGTTTGGAAACAGGGGGGGGGGGGGGGGGGACAACCCTCATTAGTCTGCATTATGAAAATTGCGAATCAGGGCGAAGGTTAACAGGAATGTTCTACACTGGAACATATTGGAGCGAGCAGCAGATATGGCCAACTGACGGCCTTTATATCTGGAGACGGCGTTCAGAAACGCCAGACATGAACGGCTCGATAATACAATTTTTATTGGCCTAGATCGCCGCATGGCTTCTAGAATGACAAGATTTGAATGACGCTAGTATGACGTCACGAATGCCAAGGTGACTGAAATAATCTTTCCAATATACTTTTCCCCGTTTTCGCGAGCGTGTGGCTCAGAAATTAGACGGACTTAGATCTTAAGAAGGGCAGGATGGTAAACAGCACTGAAAAGTCTTCAGGGTGGCTTTTTCAGTTCAAAACACCGTATCAATTCGTTGCGCTCCCTTTAAGTGATTCCGCTTGCTAGCTGGTTGCTGCTTTGTGAAGCTGTTGACCTAAGTCAACGAAATACTTTACAGCTCCCGGGAACCTCTTTTTCGAAGATGAATGAAAACATGACTTAGTAAAAATATGAATGAACGACGACCCAGAAGCTTTGGCCAACGGATTTTCTATTGGGGCTCATCGGACCTGGTACCTTTCATGTTTCAAGCACCTTTAAGGCTACACAAATATCGTCGAAATATTGCGAATAATAACAGAAAAAAACGCTGAAACCTCTGTGTGTTGCAAAAAGTCCATCTGCCGGCCCTCCACTGAACGCTGTGAGGCTGCCCTTATGCTCTGGATTGTATGGAAAGCTCTGTCCACGCCACCGCGCCCGCGGGCTGAAAGGCTCAGCTTCAGCGGTCAGCTGTGGTTGGAGTGCACTGTCTGATGTGCGATTAATGTCGGTGGTGCAGTCGACTAGCCCAGTGCCACACGACGGCGACCCGCGAGCTTGACACTGGCAGTCCATGCATTTGGAGTCAGTTCTGAACGTTCTCTTGCTCTCCGGAGTTAGTTGACATTATTTTAGAATTGGTATGGACATCGGAGTAGGAGCGGCTACAAAATTTCCTCGGGCCGGTCACCTGCATCCACCAGTGGGGCTGAATATTGTGAGATCATCACGGAGGCCACTTATATGTAAAGTTCTCCAATGGAGAGTGTGCGGACATAACACCATTGATCCGTTAAACGCGTCCGTAGGGGGGGGGGAGGCAGAGCACAAGGTATTCTTAAGCACGAAGTGACCCGCCGAAATCTTGGCTGGCTGCTGAGAGAGGTGAGTGTCGATGACAAGCAACATCGTCACCTCCACGTGTCTGGTATGAACACGATGGTTGCCACCGAGCAGTCTAATCTCATCACAGCCCGAGTGTTCAAGGAATGCATAATCATAGCAGAAATGAATTTCCTTCGCGCTCCAGTGCGCCTTATTTCTCGGAGGCCGGTCCTGAAACTTAAGACCGTAATGCAGGACAAAGCTACTCTACGGAACAGTACCATCCAGGCGCAGGCCCTCGGCAACACGCGGTGGGGTGATCAATAACCGACCAGTTCCTTCGACGGTGCCATGGTGAAACTCGACCGGAATTGAAGTCAGCGCAAGGGGCTGCTGTGCGGTCAGTATTGTTCGTACATCAGAAAATAGGTGTTAGGCATCCACCGTCATTTGACCCTATTTTGGGAAGGTATACGAAGTACGACGAAGGAATTGGTTGCGGCAGTTTTAAAGATTTAGTCCTCGCCCTTTCATTGGATAATCTGGAATCAGCAACTTTGCTAAGTGGTGCTTGTTTCATTAGCCCTGTCGACTGTGAAATTGAGCTCGACGGTATAATGTTACGGTGAAAGCTTTAATGTATTAAAATGTTTCACATTTGAAGATATTCATCGGATATGACCAAATTATGTCACTTTGAATTATTCGTATGCTTTCAAATGGAAAACACTGCTCTAGATTACATAATTTCTCTATCTAGTAAACACGCGTCTCAATACGTCATTGTTTGATGGCGTCATCGACGTCTGTATGACGTCAATTGTTGAGTGCATTTGCGAGGAACATTATGCATATAGATAAGATTGTCGTAGTCGCCTTATTCCGCGGAGAAAAACCAGAAGAATGACGATATAGATGCGCCGATATTTCGGCAACATGCCGCCATCAAAACAAATGTTTCGATAAAGGCATGTCGGCGAAAATGTAAGCTATTTTAATTTTCGTTTCAATCAAGGTATTTTACCTAAACATCAACCAATCTATACCTCCGTGTTCCTGTTTTTCAGGAATAAAGCTTGTACTAATGTCTTATCGACGTTTGTATGATGTCAAAGGTGCTACCAAACTGGGCGTGCGAGCGAAATTGCCACCCTAGCACTCACTTGTAATATTTTACATTGCCGTGAGATCACAGTGGTGACGCTGGATGTGTTTGCAAAAGCAGGTATCGTCATTTGTTTGTGTTTTGGAACTTTGTCCTGGCATTCTTTCATATTTGTATATAATGTTGCTCTATTTACTCGCATTCACCTACTTGGTTTAGGCGCTATTCTTAATTTGTTCGATGACAAGTCTTAGTTTCTTAATAACTAGCACTCATGTTCCCACTTGTTATACCATATAGCACAAAACGTGATTCGTGGTTGATGCTTGCACATCTTGCTCGACATCGATTGAGAGCCAACCGACATCCATTTTATGTGGAAATCGTTCTCACGGACGCCAGATCAGGCCGGATCGACGATAACCTTCGTCCTGGCATTCCTGGCATTTGAATAACGTTTCGGTGGCGTCACGCATGTCTGAGTGACTTTAAAATAGTCTGCGCGAAAATAGACTGCACATATTCGCCGGCGTGCAGCTCCGAAACTGGAGGGTCTAGTCCTCAAGAAGGACAGGGTCGTACACTGCACCGAATGGTCATCAGGATGACTCATTCATTTTAAACCCCATACAAATGTGGAACACCCTCTTTAATATACCGCAACGCTTGACACTACCCGTGTCACCCCGAGCGCAGGAACCTCTCACGTCACCTCACCTTATTTGTACCCACTGCCACCGGCCGCAGCCCATGCCAGCCAGGGCAACATAATGAGCACATGCAGCGAATCGATTGCCTGCGTTCTAATTGGCCTGCCCGTGTCGGGGGTTCAATTCGCTTCGTGTGCTCATTATTTGGCCTTGCCTGACATGGACTGCGCCTGTAACAGCGGGTGCAGGAAAGGTCAGGTGACATCAGAGAGTTTTACCTTCAGGGTAGAACGGACAGTGGCAAGCGTTGAAGCGCGTTAGAACCCTCCCGTAAAATTATACTGCCGACCCAGAGTTTCCCAATCGGACGGTGACGTCGTGGTTCAGTCAACACGTACCTCTTGGCCTAGGCGCTGATCCCGGGCATTGATCCGATCAAACGGTGAAAGATTATATCTTCTTTAATGCAATGCTGCGGCAGATTTCTTTGGTTTTTTATTCGCACATCTTGGCGAATTAAGGTCAAATGGCAATAGGTGTCTACTACCCACTCGCCTTGAAGTGTGAATCGACTGCACAGCAGCCTCTTCCGCTTGCTTCGAATCCGGCCAAGCGCCACTACCACACCGTGGAATGAATGGGCGGGCATTAACCACTTCATCCTTGGGGCATTCCATGATAAATTGGCACAGGGCCTTGACACCAAATCTTATGCATTGTTTTCCGTAAAAATGTCTCAGGAAGTTATCTTATGCCCTGAATGCAACAGCGATTTTCAGAAAGGGCCGAGCAACGGATGAGGAGCTACAGCGTTGGCATTTTGAGCAGGTCAAGTTACAACAGTATCTTTGAGGGCCTCTCGCTCAATCAACAATTGGTTAAAACGGACAGACCTGCGAATACTGCGAATGGAAACATAGACTCGCAATCAACCGATGTATTTTTCAGCTATCTTTATTTATTGTTTATCGGATTTCCAAAATTGTGCTATAGTGACCAAAAGTCGTATGACATATTTTGACCTTTTAGAACATCACGGTTCTTATTTGCTTGGTGTGGTAGTTAGTTGCAATGGACTTTCTATCAAAAGCAAAGTAAAACAAACTGCGTTTTTCTCCTAAAAATGTTACAAACATGTTTCATTACAGGAATACGAGGTCGTTTTTGCCATAATTCCAGTGTGCAAGCACAGTGGGGGTATGTTTAAGGGGCGGAATATTGCTAAAGCAAAAACGGTTGTCAAGCATGTTTTACATGATGTAATGGATCACTTCATCGCATCGCTGCCACAATATTGTACCGTAGCGTCGAGATAGTGGGTGGGTGAGGGTGGGATGGGGGAAGCTCCAACTTCCCACACAATTGAGCATAAGTCTCACTGCCATGAGCTAAAAATAAACAAGTATTACTCGAATAATGTAGAAGAAAGGACATTCACGATCCTGATCTCCACTGAAGGCGCGCCGCATGACAGTGGCGGCATCACGGGATTGAGGTTTTGGCCGGGTGGGGGAAAGTGACAGGGTTCTTTGGCGACACAGCCGCGAAGGATGGGTAAACATTTCATGAGTTAGTCTTCTTATTAATGAAAATGAAGGCGTTTGTTAGTAATGATCCACACTTGCAGGGAATGTCAATGAACTGTTTGTTCAATCCAACTAAGCCTCGAGAATAAAAAGCTGAGAAGACCAAGAGTTGTCAGAGTTGAGTTGACATAGGTTGGTGACGGCCCCTCATTGGTGACGGCCCCTCACTGGTGACGGCCCCTCACTGGTGACGGCCCCGGGTTAGTGACGACCCCGCGTTGGTGACGGCCAACGTTTGATGACGGCCCCGCGTTGGTGACGGCCCGCGTTGGTGACGGCTCCGCATTGGTGATGGCCCCGCGTTAATGACGGCTCCGCATTGGTGGCGGCCCCGTGTTGGTGACAGCCAGCGTTCCTACTCGTTGGCCGTGTCGGTTCGGTTGTTGTGAGACCCTCCGCCACACCTTGCTCGGCCGATGTTGGATTGCTACGAGCTATACGAAAGCGTGCCTAGCAGGACTGCCTTTGAGTGGCAGTAGATGTCGTTTCATGAAGAGTCAGAAAATGTATAGCTTGATGGGTTTGCTGCTTTTGATGACAGAGAAAAACCCACTTGAAACAAACCACGATGAAATCAGATTCGGCTTCGGTGTCGTAAATTGGTCTTTGCCACAATTTGAGGGCAACTCGCGATTTAAGGGTGTAAAATTTGACCTTGGTTTAATCTCCCAGAGCATTGGCGTGTGAACAGAGTGGGGGTACAAATCTTTGAACGGTATTAGAAGTTGTCGAAACAAAGAAAGAAAGTATGCGTCTTAGCCAGGAGATCGCGACTTTGACTAGACACCACTGTTAACTTGATAAACAGGGTCAGCATTTTGCTCACGCAAAGGATGCCTCATTGGCAACGGGGGCAAAGTCGTTTGTTTGTGTTTGTTTGTGTTTTGTCGGCGTTTGAATTTTTGTTTGTTTGTGTTTGTGTTTGAGTTTGTGGGCAAAATAATTAATTTGTAGTATTAGTTGAAAAGTTCCAAATAAATCCAATGAAAAGTATAGGACTAACTGTTAAAAAATAAATGTCGCAATCGATTCTTCGTTTTTATTTCGTATACGAACAGAGCTGAACACACAACGATATCTTCCGCTTACTTCGACTCTGATCAAGTTTCACTACTTTATCGCCAAATGAATGGGCCGGCCACCAATCACCCCACCCGCCTGACCCGCCTGCTGCCGAGGGCCTGCGCCTGGATCGGAACCGTTGTGCACAGCAGCTTTGTGCCGCGCTGCAGTCTAAGGGTCCAAAATTATCCTCCGAGAGACAAGACGCACTAGAGCGCAAGGATACTTAACTTTTCCTGCCATTGTATTAGTGCCAGTCGTCGGACAGGAAGCTGCGCTTAAATGCAGTGTCTCACATTTTATGGGGTTTTAAACTGAAATAGTCATCTTGAAAGCCATTCGGTGCAGCCCATACCCCTGCCCTTCTGAACGCTCAAATCCTCTAGTGTTAGGTGCACCCCGCGAAGATGTGCAGTCTATTACAAGCAGACTATTTAAATATTACCCAGGCATCCATAACACCATAACCACGGCATTCAAATCCTGCCAGTTGACGGGCCATGCGGCGTTCTGGGTCAATGCAAGTGTAATTGTCGAGTCTTTCATATCTGGCGCTCGTGAACACGATTTCCAGACATAGCGGTCATCAACTGGCTGTCATCCAGTGTTGCGTAAGCTGTGCGGGATCCGAACAGGCTTGGTTGTTTGGATTAGAGCCCTTTCGACCAGAGATGATCACTTCATGGCACATGGATGCAGGATAATGATTACCGTGGGGCAGGCATGCATGCACCTGGGACGTCAATCGCCGAGCGTTAACCCGCGCATGCGCGCTGGGTACCCGGTCGGGGTCCCCCTTCTCACGGGGCTCTCGGCTCACTCGTGGCTGACGCATACCGCCTGCCCCGGACAAGTCGGTGTCGCGAAGATGCAGGATGGGGCAAGACAGGGGATGAGACAGTCGGATGGACATTGCGTTTTGTGCGAAATAAAACAAGAGGTCATACATTCTTCCTGGGCGTTTCGGAAATCAGACTTGTAATCGAATAACTTTAGAATAGCGATATGACCGAATATGTGAATACAAGTAAGCACCCTATACTCCCGGATAGATATGCAAGAACACCATGACAAAGGGCCAAAACACGAACACCAAATAAAATTGGTTCATTGCACAATCAGCAGTGCCTCGGGCTACCTTCTGGAGTTTGTAGCACGTTAAGTGAGTACTGTCATACAGACGTTTCAAAACGACGCAATCAAACATTGACGTATGAAGGAGCATGTTTACTTAATATGGGAATTTGTTGCTTAGAAGCACTCTTTGCCTCTTAAAAGTATACCAGTAGTTATAAGTAGGCTTCTATATATATATATATATATATATATATATATATATATATATATATATATATATGAGTGACCTTATAAGTTGGCGTCCGGCCTCCCGCCAACGTTAGGAACTGGTCGCCGTCCCGGATCGGCCGACGACGAATCCGACCTCTGATCGTGCCACGGGGCTCTCGACGCGTACAACACGATAAGTTCCAGCTGAGTGCAGCGTCACTCGAGCGCAAGGCGTCCCAGACGATCCCATATGCCTTCTTCAAGCAGAGCATCCCGACACCTAGGAAATCAGGGTATCCGCTTCAGATCAAGACGCATACGTCCACTTCATCGTGAATTTTATTCTTCTGGGAACGCTGCGCCTGCTGCGTTTGTTCCAACGGGCTCTCCTGTTGCAGCGGACTTAGAGGTGCGCTCAAACGCACTTAACGATGTGTTTAACGGAAGCCCTGCTTGGATGTCTTCCAGGCTCGCAACAAGTCCCGGCCGGATCCCCCTGGGCCGCCAACATTTCAGGATCACCTTAAAATAAAAATACTCAGGATCACTTTTGATTATCACGCTTTGAGCTTTGAGTTTAGGTTTCTCACTCCTTTCTTCCTTTCCAGACTCGAATTCACATATTTCACTGCACTTCAAACGTCAGGATGAAGCAGATGTGAGTTAGCTGGGCGTTAACCTGCGTCACTCGGCCGTTCCCGTATGTTTCAGTTATTTCACTACACAGTTAAGCGTGAGAAGAAATGTCTTGCGCTGTGCGCTCGTGCTGTGCGATTAGTTTGCGATGCACGGTAGCCAGGGTCACCCGTATCGGTAACCAGGGGCGTCACTTTCCATTCTTTCGGGGAGGGGGGGGGGGCTGAACCCCAATGCTGACTTCAGCCCCCTCCCCCCCAATGTTCCTCCGAGCCCCTCCCGAAATGCATACGAGCAAAGAGGGAATACTGGACTACATAAGTACAGAACAATTATCCCAACTATTGGCACACTATGTTGTAGGTACCTAAACACATAATTATTAGTATCATGTGCATGTTGTACCAAGCAGTAGCCTGTAGGTACTTAATGTTTCTGTCATGCTAACCCCTTAATATATTAAGGCAGTCTGCAAATGTTTAACAAGCTTTTTCAGATGATAGCACCTGGATTGTGAGACAGAAGAATCGGTTGCGATATGCAGCAGCTTTTAAAAATACAATGCGGCCGAGATAAAAGTTCACACATGTCCCCCCCCCCGCAGTGGCAAGTGTATCTGTCGCATCATGGCGGTTGTAAAGGTTATACAACATGAACAGCAACAGCTTCGGACATCAGTGATGCCTTACTAAGATCGATTCAGATAATTTTTTTACGAATCATACCCAATCCTAAGTTTTTCATAAAGAGGCGATTTGCATTAACTTGAATTAGAAATCCACCCATTCGGAGGAAAACAACTGGGAATCTACAAAATAATTTGGAAAAATTACCGCGATGACGCAAATTCAGGTGCCCGAAATCCGGAGAGAAATCGGGTTCTGAATGCAAGCTAGGTCACTATTTTCGGCTGAGCCCCCAACCGATTTTAGAAAGCGACGCCACTGCCCATAACCATGACAGCAGCGGCAACAACGAATTTTATACAGAAAACACATCCAGCACTATTGAAGTGTTTGGCGTACAGCCGTATTATCTCCTTAATCGCCCAGGTTTTCATTTGCTATGCATTTCAGTAACGGAAGACAATCGGAATCTTACAGCACAAGCTATGTCGTGGAATTTTCTGGAATTCATCTTTCATAAGAATTCATATTTTTAGAAAAGCTGCATTAGCCCAGGGATGTAGCCAATAGAACGCCATATCTAGGAAGAAATCAAGACCGCGCGAGTAGGTCACCAGTTACCAGCTTCACATAACCTACGAATGGAGTAGCCGGGATTATCCACAAGCACGACTTTAATTATATAAATAATGCTGCTTGGATTACAGGGCCTTTCCTCGCGACTGGAACATCAATGACCCTGTATTCCCCTGAAAGAGTAGCGGTGAAAAACCTCCGCTGTTTCACAGGCAATTCAGCGATATAGTAAACCACATGCGTACACAGGCGGTGAGATGCCGTAGTGCCGGAAGTGCAGTGGTAAGCTGCAGGTCCATGAAACCAGAGGGACGGGGTTCTATTTCCCGTAATGTCCGCCCCTCCTGCTAGGGTGAGAGGCAGGCGACGCCTCTATAGTCTCAATAGCTAAGCGCGTGGTAAAGTCCCGATGACAACGAAGGTAGTGCGATTGAAGGTCATGTTTCACATTTGGAAGGGTTTTTTAACTGACAGCCATTTTGACGATCATTCGGCGCGGCTCAAAGCCTTGCCCTTATTAGGATCTAAAACATCTAGCTTCTGAGCTACGGGCCCGCGAAGATGTGCATACTATTTCAAGGTCATTCATGCATGCATGACGACTGTAGCAACGCCATTAAAAACCTGTCATACCATAAGCCATGCAGCGTTCAAGGCCTAGAAGAATATTACCGTCTAGCCCTTCTTGTCTGCGTCCGTGAACACAATTTCCAGATAAGGCGGACGTCCAGTGACTTTCAATCAATGTTGAGCGCGCCGTGCAAATTTCAATTACGGCTAAGTTAATTGGACCGGAGCGCTTTCGATGATCAATGATCATTTCATTCAGGGATATATATATATATATATATATATATATATATATATATATATATATATATATATATGACCATTCAGGGATATGGGGAGGATGACAATGGATAACGGTGGGGTGGGACTACACGCGCCTGGGGGACCAACCGCTGAGCCTTCGCGCGCGCAGAGGCCCCTAGGAGGGCCTCGGGCGCCGGACGCCCGCTCGGTGTCCCCCTCCAGGGAGTCTTGGGAGTCTTTTGGCCTTTTCGTTGCTGGCGCATGCAGCCCGCTCCGGATAACCGAAGCCTCGAGATAATGTAGGATAGAATAAGTACAAGGATATGAAGATCGCCTGAATGATATGTTACGTTTTGTGCTACACGATATAAAAAGTTGAACATAATTGCTCGTTATTTCGGGAGTAAGACATTTGATCAAATGCGTTAACAATCGCACCGTAACCTGGTATGTAAATACAAGTGAACAGCTTAAACTCACGGATAAATGTGCAAGAATTCCACCAGAAAGGGCCAAAACACAAGCACATGACAATATTTGGCTTAGGAAACACTTCCAGCACAGCACTGCCATCTCTCGGCGAGGCTTAAGTACCACAAGTGGGTGCTAAAGCGGCTATGTCGCGCGGCTAACTTTGCATCACATGAACCTCATGCAAACGTTCCATGACGTAAGTTAACAGTGACCTTTTGGAGAACATATTTACCGACACAGAGAAATTTTGCTGTCTAAATCAGTATTTTCCACTTGAAGTATGCTACCTAATAGTTATAAGTGACCTCATTTCATTCTGATGCCTTGTAACAATTTCTTCAAATGTGGAACATTTTCTTTAAGGGTCCGACATAATTTGTACTGCCGCATGCCGGACACAGTGCCGAACAGTGTAGACAATTGTAATTGAACAGAAATGCCGGACAAATGCAGCACATACCAGCGCGCGAGGAGGAAGTCGAAGTCCAGGTCAGTTACCGGCGGACTCTGGTCAATCCTTCCGTCGTCGAAATCCGTTGACAGTTCAGGTGAGTTCTGCTGACACGCCCTTAAAAAGCCAAAAACTAGCTAACATCAAAGACGGCGAGAGAGCAAAATCGTGCGACATATGGACGAACTATATACTGACTGTTACCTATGTCTGCGATGCCTGTGGATGATGAAAATGTCGACGAGTACATTGAGAGTCAAACATTTCATTGCCCAAACGTTTTGTACTCAGGAATCAATGTGTTGTTGTTGAGCTGAGCTTTAGGACACAATTGCTTGGTTATTCGGCTCCGGTTTCACAAATCAAGCGCGATGGCGTTTCCACAGGCAAAAGTTTTGGTTGTGATTAACCCACTCGCAGTTCTCCTGTCGCGTCACGTGTCTCCTGTCGGGATAGACACCAGAGCGTCTTCATCCCACCCCCTAATGTTCTTCCCATGAGTCTAACCCGTTTTTGGCTTACACACCGCTCTGGCATCCGAACAGCACCGTCAAAAAAGAAAATTCAGAGGGGTTCCAACAGCTGGGACTCTCAAGCCTGGATGCTGTGCCGCAGTTATGCAACCCTTTCGTACCGTTTCATGCCGCGACCAAAGCTCTCAAATCCAGAGGGATGAATGCAGACTTGGAGGAAAGCCCCGCACATTTCACGACTCACTCGTAAATTTATCAGAAGCAACAGGCGATTCCTTCTGAGAACTGGGAGCATAAATCTCCGGCAGTCACAAATGCTGAAAGCAATTTATGACGAGATACATCGCCCTCGGGCATGGTGGCTGTGAGTTGGATAGACTGGCTGGAGCTATAGCGACATATTCCGGCTCAATTACCGCTGCTCTCTGGCAATAGTTAATCAACCCTGACAGGAAAGGGCGGCACTACGGGCCTTGCCAGGAGGGGGGGGAGGGGAGGGCTCACCTGTGCAAAATACCTGAGGGCCCGAGAGACCGTGTTGGAGAGGCTCTTTAAGACACAGTCAGAGCTGACCTGGCCGTGAAATGGAACCAAGCGTACTAGCGTAAGTATATTTTAAATGGTCGCATATTCATTAGAGTGGAAGCTGCATTGTCAAAAATGCCGTCGTTCTGGAATTTTGCTGTTCTCAGTCTTCGTGTTTTAAAAGTTGGAGTTGGGTCATCTGTTTCCCTCACATTAGTTTCCATGGGAACATAGTTTGCGTTACCGTATAAATGCACTCGAGGGTTGGGGAAAGCCGGGGGGAGGGCAGAGTACTAAACCAAAAGCTACAAAGTCCTTAGATTTTGGTCTCTGAAGAGCTAAACGCCTCCATTTATTTTTCACACATCGAGCAGTGACAGCTGAACATTCAGCGCAGCTGCAACCGCCTTCATTGCACCATTAACCCACGTTTTCAATAAACCATATCGCGTACTCCATTGTGTATCTATGGAAACAGCCGTGTTTCTGTGTAAAACTTGTTTGAGACACGTTATAGCGATACTTATGTTGTGCGACATGGAATGGAATATTATGAAGAATTGCTGGTGCATTTGCAGGTTCGTTGGCCACAAACGCCATCACTCCCTCAGATTAATGACTACCTATTAATGACTTTCTTAGATATTATCGCTATACCGCTGCTTGTTCCGTAATAAAGACCTCTCCACCTGATCTACCGGTTCACTCAACCGATCCCAAATGGTTGCGATTCAACTAAAAAACAACAAAAACCCAAATTCACAACGTAGCCGCTCTCAGTCGCGGCCACTTTTAGCCCTCAAGCCCGCGTGGGGCGGGAGCTGGCTGGCTCTCCACGGGAAGCCAGCCCGTCAGAGAATTGCAGCGCTCTGGCCGCCAGCAAGTGAGGCTCTGGGGCAGTGGCGGAGGCGCCTCTGCGAGTGGGGCTGGAAAGGAAGCGGGTGATGTAAGTTTGATCTCAGTCTTTTAAAATACCACCATAAGGCAAATGCTCAATGTTGACTAGAATTAGGGTTGCGGCAACCAGGGGTTTAGTTCCTCATTCAGATGCATTGAAGGGTGGGAGAGCCGGCCCTCCAAATGGTCAAAATCCGGGGGAGAGGGAGAGGGGGTGTATCATATCCTGGTAAAACCCCGTTTGTTGGCATATTTCGGGGTAGTTTTCACCATTTTTTTTCTATCTAGCCCCCCCCCCCCTTTCTCAACTCATTTCGCGGAACTACGACCCTAGCGGCAACACTTGCGTCCCCCTCCCCATCGCCGCTTAATTCCCCCCCCCCCCTATGCTTTGGCAATTACACAAAATCTGCTGAAAATAAGCAGGTTAACCATCCATGAAGGCGTTGTAAAACATATTGGAAGCAGGTATAGTCATGATCCTGGCGGTAACGTTGCACTAGTCGGTCTGACAGAAGTCACACGTCAATGCAGTTCACTCCTTGATAGTGTTTTTGCAACATACCCTCTATGGGTTTTTTTGGTGCATTCGCTGAATGGACAGATTTTCGTTTCGTTTCCAAATGTACAGCCGATGCCGAAACGTTTTCAAACATTGGCGCCAAAGTTTTTCACGGGGCTTGAAGTAGGGGAAAACGGTGCAAGACGGACACCTTACCGGTTTTTTAATACGGGAAGTTCATTAGTCTGTCCATAAAGTATTTAGCAAGTGGATATTGAGGGCTGATCAATTGTCTATCTCTTTTAAAAGCGCTGGCTTGATATCTCTTCATGTTGAAGTGCGATCCTCCTAAATAACAGGCAATGTATTTTCTTCATTTGCCCCTGGCTTGGGGCAAAACAAAGCAGTATTCGGGGCAAAACGGGCAAGTGATGAGATTGAATAAGCGAAATAAATATTTTCAAAGTTATCCCTTTTTAATGAAAACGCACCAATAAACGTATTGCTCGGTGAGTAGGTACTTATCTGGACATCCAATTGGTATATTTCTTAAGTTTGGGCTCTCATATGTTGTTTGAACCATCCCACTCCATACCCGTTTTCTGAGTATTATCCCACGAATACAAGTGATAATGGCCAGCAAATGTGTATTAAAGCTTGGTATGAAGCGACGGCCATTGCTGCGTGGCATAGACACAGAACTAGAGGAACACAGCTTAGTGGCTACACAATGAGACGACAACGATCGAGTCTCAAGCACAAGTCATCGAGCAAAGTTCGCTCAGAAACACTCACCCGTTCTTCTCATCAATCCACTTCTTAGTCACTGTGAATGCAAAACACGACAAGAGCACAGCCTAGTGGACCCGTCAGCAGGTACGAACAATGCCGTAACTAGACAATACATCAGCTTGTCTAGTCATCCCGGCACAGTTCGCACACGAACACGCACTCGTCCTCTTCATCAATCCCTGTACAGGCATCGTGCGCCCATTTATCGCAGAGAGCACATCGCGATCAAGACTCGCTCGATTTGGACATGGAGAAGAAGGACCCACAGTACAGACAAGCTACACCTTTTTTGTCCGAGGGCTCCTCAAAGGTAAGCTTTCGCGGCGTACGATTCTTTCGCTGCGATTTCTGAGTTTCTACACTCTTCCTTTTTGTTTCTTTAGACTCACTTCTGCCGTCATTTTTCTTTCCTCCCTGTCTACCTTCTTTTTTTCGAGTCTCCTCTCGAGTTCCTCCTTGTATGGTGTGCCAGTCAAGACACATGTTTTACCTTTCTTTCGTCCTTTACCTCTCTCCTCCCTTGAGTGCACTTTTGGCACAGGGTGGATGGCGCAGGGAGACACATTGTAGCTTGCGGGTGTGTTATTTTGACCTTGGGAAGCATGGTTCGGTCCAGCTGAGCATGACACTTCTAGAATGTCATCCTCGTCATCGCTAGAACTTGAGAAATCATCTAGCAGAGCCCCAGCGGTGAGCAACTTCGGCTGAGTTTCGGCATTAGTCGAGCTTCCCTGCCCCGATATTCCAGCCTGCGTTGCGTCTCCGGCGACAGTTTCCGAGGACTCCCGAACGTTCGTGCTCACCGAGACATCAACGTCAGAGGGCCAAGGCATGGGCGGAAGAGCTGCTGCTGAGTTGAGACCCACTGGTGCGTCTGCGGTGCCGGTCAGCAGGATGTTCGTTGTTTCCGCCGCTGCGAAGTCTTCTTCGCCATACACATGGAGATTTGTGGGAGGGATCCCCGTGACTTCGAAGCCTTCAACGCCGTCTTCACTGATGACTTTACCAGGGTTGTTTCGGAGCCACGTCCTCTGACCTTAGAAGAAGAAGGTGCTGACGGGAAGCATGAACGTCCGGTCCAGTGGTTGAAGACGGTGTGAGGTGTGTGGAGGAACGGTGAGCATCGCCACACCTGCTTCCCTGCACAGCAGGATGGCTGCGAGGCTCTTGGTGCGGCTGGCATGACCATCCAGTATGAGAGGGACTGCATCCTGTTTCGAGGGCTTCGCGTGCTGTATGAAATGGTCAAGCCATTTCACGAACAGATCCTTCTGCATCCAACCACTCATGGTACAGCACCGAGCTACCTGGGAGAAGGCCCTTCTCCAACTGCTGGTTGGCCATCTCTCTTGGGAATATCACACCTGGAGGTATGTAGCTCCCCGCAGCGTTGATTCACATCGCCCTTGTAACCAGCGAGCCTCGTTCCGCAGATGTCAGTTGGCCGACTTGCTTGAACCATTTCCTCGCCAGCACCTTATCCTGTTTTGTTGCGACCGTGTTGAATTCCGTTTCATCCATGTTGTAGATGCGTGTGGGACCGAACTGGGCAGAATCCATCGGCGACTCAAGGTTGTCGATGAATGCGTTGACATTGACTGAGTTGAGCACCGCGGCGCGAGCTACGCTTGTGGCCTCTGGTGTCCTTAGTGAGACCGTGGGGTTCCTCTTGCGGAAGCACCGTATCCACGCCTCCCCTGCCATCGTCGTCACCGTGCTGTACCAAATCTCGCTCCTGAGCTTCCGTGAAAACAGGTTTGTGTCGACCCAGGACCTTCTCTGTGGCCTCTGTTATTGACATTGCCCGTGCCCTTTTCAGCCGTCTGTCGAGAGTTGACTTCGGGACCAGAAAGCGGCGTGCCGCTTCTTTGGTGGACATTTTTTTTGTTATATGATGCAATGAGGTCATAACGAAGGTATCGGTGCCTATCCATTATCTCCCTCAATTAGGCCGGGTCCACAATGTTGCAGAATCTGCAAAAAGAAACCCCTTGCACAATCATATGCCTATGGGTTGGAAAAATATAACTCGGCGTTGGGGTGGATTTTAATTCTGCGACTCCTGAGACACTGCTGTCAGCATTAGTTGTGTATTTTAGCATCCACTTTTTTCAGTCTGTGGGCATGTTTCAATGTTGAGTGTGGTGTCGGAGTATGCTATAGAGTATGAGTATTACTATCAGAGTACGAGTATCACTATCATAATATGGGCATCACTATCAGAGTACGAGTGACACTATCAGAGTATGAGTATTACTATCAGACATGGTGAAACACCATCGTGTGTAGTTTATCAGACACGATTCTGCGCCTACGTTCCCTGTACAGCGACGATGCCAGCAAAGGAATGAGCATCAAGCGTCAGATTGAAGAATGTATTTTACGATGGCAACACCTTATGTTCTTGAGCTTGTATCCACTGCTGTGATTATTCGTTCCCATACCTTGTCATCTTCGTTCGTCCATTGCGAAATTGGTTTGCGGCAGTGCGCTCGGTGATGCTTGTATTTAGTTGTCTACGGCTCGGCTACGGCTGCGACTCTACGGCCCACTCAGGTGTCGAGGGCATGTGGCTTCGCTTGTTTTTTACTCCGGGAGGAAGGGCGGACACTCGAGTAATCGAATCGAATGCCGTATCCCTGAACTTTTCAGACGTGTTCGGCTTATCCACTCCACTGTCGGCACTCCTATGTATTCACTTGTGATAATGTCAACATACGTTTTATTTTCACAGGTGCTGGACAGAATTACTGCGCAACACAAACGCTAGAAGGGTTTGGTGGTCGTCACTGTTCGTGCTGCAAGAAGCAGAGTTTCCGGGAAAGAAGACCAGCCGACAGAGAGCTATCTTTCACCAGCCCGGCCAGCAATTCACTGTTATCCATGTAATACGTTCCTCACCAGCTCAGCTCCCTCCAGAGACGACCATCCGTTCTCCGCCAGCCCAACCCCGTCATAACACCCATTGGCTTCCCCGCCAGCCGAGTTCCCTGCAGGACCATCCATCTGCTTTCTGCGAACCCGGCTTACGCCACAAACATTTTTTATTGTTTATTGTTTTTATATTTATTGATGTGTATTAGGTATGTATTTTTTATGTATGTATTTTAGGTGTATATATTTATGTGTGTGTTATTTATGTATATTTCATTTGTCGTTTATAATTCATTAAAGCTGCGCATGTGATAGCTCTATGTTTATCGTTGCCTTTAGGCCTAATTGAACACACCGGCCGTCGCCAACACAGCTTCCCCATACGAAACCCACCCGCTCCCCGTCAGCCGTGCTCCCCCATAAAACACCCTAGGTCGGTCTTCAGCCCACCTCCATCGTACCGCGCCCGCCGGATCCTCGCCAGCCCAGCTCCCTTGTCCCGAAACCACCTGTTCCCGTGAAGACGAGGTCCCTCGACCGCGCCCACCGCCACGATGAGGGCTTGTGCCGGTTGACCTGTGTGCGTCCCAACGCTGCATGAAGGATGCGTTTTCTCGGTCAAGTTCGTGTATCATACATTTGCAGCTGATTCGGATTATACCCAGAGGCGGATACGAGTAATGCAACTTGGGGCTGAGTGGGAAAGCTGCAATTTACATCGCAACTCTGCTTGGTGTGAAAAATGAGTGCATCGTGTATCATCAGGATCCTGCTTCCCCCACAAATTTGAGGTGCCCTGCAGCGGTGCTTTTCTGGTCGTCAGATATGTAATATGGAAATGCCCAAAATGATGTCGGCTTGAATAGTCTATGAAGTTTAAGAAAAAAGGGGAAGTTTGTCCCACTCTTGGGCCTTCGCAAGGACGCCACCGAAGTTGTCTGACCACTTGCAGGGGCTGTTTGGACCCTCAGTTTTAGATGGAGACCTGGCCCTTCAAAATCGGTACCCATATGATGCGATTTGTCTGGAAATAGTGAAAACTGAACGTGTAAATGTGATTTTGCTACAGCGACCATCGTTGCATTTTTTTAACGTTCCGTCACTTAAGTCACCGTACAATGAGGCACATTCCACAAACCCAGTTCGCTCAAAAGCACATGTGGGGTACTTTTGGGTTTGGGTGAACATCGACACTGATGTACAGTGCCTGCCGTGATTCGACGACCGACATCCTCAGTGCGACATCATGGCTGACCGCGAAACGCGCTCGTGAAACATATGTTATATCTCTGAAGCATATGTATAAGCATATGAAGCATATGTCTCTGAAGCATATGTTAGAGAGTGCTCCACATTTCTTTGGGTTTTGAACTGAAATAGACATCTTAAATATCAGTCTATGTAGTTAACAGCCCCGCCCATCTTAAGGCCTAAACCTCTCTAGTTCCTGAACTGCATGCCCGTAAATATAAGGAGCCTTTTTCGGGGAGAGTATTTCAAGATCACCTTGGTATTCGTGACGTCATAATAAAGTCCTTTGAACCCTGCTACTCCATAAGCCATGCGATGATTCAGGCCAATAAAGATGTAATGGTGGAGTCGTTTTTATCAGGCGTTCGTGAGCACGGTTTTCAGATATAACGACCGTCAATTGGCTCTCAATGTTGTGCAAGGTGCGATGATATATCGTAATGTACCAACAATGACGTATCGGCGGGTATATTCAAGTTCTTAAGTGCATTGGCGACTAATATTGTTCATATAGACAAGACAGTGGTAATAGGCTTGTTCCTCGGAGAAAAACGAGGAGAATAGAGATATAGATGTATTTATATTTCGGCAACGTGCCTGTATCGAAACGAACAGCGAAGTGAATTCACTTCGGCGATTTGTCTGTCACGCACTGCACGACGCTTGAAATCTGCGTTTGCTGGCAGTCGCCCCTCGGCCCGCACTTCTTAGCCACGCAGCCAGTCGCATGTTTCGTGCCCGGCCCGTGCTTCGTGCCCCGCGAGACGGACACTTGCCGTTGAGTGCTGCGGCAGGGAGGTCGTGCGAGCCTACTTACTCTGTCAGATGATGATTTGAAATACAGCATCACCCGACCGATGCGTTTGTCGTGCGTGGATGTGAAGGGAACTGAAATGAAGGAGAACGTGCGTTGAAAAGACCAAAATAGCCCTCGTCGCCCGGTACACGAATGCTCAGTGTTAAACTGTGGGTCTGTTTTGCGGATCAGGTAGAACCGTGATGACGACGCCCTGCATGACATGCAGAGTGAGAGCTGTGTACACCAGAAGTGAGGCCTCTATCGCATTGAGAGGCGATGGGGTCCGTTGAGAGACGCGGTTTGATCAGGTGCGCTTGGCACGAACGCCTCCGACGAGCCACTTAAATAAAGGAAGGTGTAGTTAGATCGGCAGAGTGGGCGACAGAAACGAGATGTTTCAAAACCAAAAACAATTTTGGCGTGCTTTCATGGCAGGCGATATATCCGTCTTTGTCTCGCACCGCCAGCTCAATTAGGGGTCAGACAGACGTTATCTCCTTAAGACGTTACGTTTAAGACAGACTTGCCAGGGGAGAGGGGAAGAGGTTGCCAAGAATCACAGTGCGTGACAGTGGGGGAGGGATGGCTGAAAACGGCCTTAAATGCGTAACGTAAGTTTTGGACCACCCGGGAACACCTAAAAACCATCTGACCCGGAGAACACACCGTGGCCGACCCGGATGAATGAGCGAGAGTGTGGTGTTGGACGCTAGTGCCGTCATCTGTGGGGCAGCTGTCAGACCGACTGGGGACGGAACGCAAGACGGCGCACCGGTGGCCATAAATCAGTCAAAGCGGACCGGCTGCGCGGCGAATCGGCGACAATTAACCATGCCACCGGCTAAGGCCGCAGCGAGGAGTGGACTAACTTGCGGTGTAGCGCACGAGCTGGGAAGCTGTTGGGAATCCATAGGTTTGACGGATGGAGGGTGTCTGATGGTCGCATTGAAACGCTGACTGTTTTCATAGGGTGGTCACGCATCAGCTCACAAATGGAAATAATGTGTCGACGGGTGTGTTTCGGGCAGATGCGAACTGAAGTTAACATGCGTCGAACAAAATAGGTTGAGTTTGCCTAACTTTTGGGCATACATAACTAAATCCTCGCCCGGCATATTGGGTGCTCTGGTTTTTCTAATGGATGCCTATTCTTGGGTTTGCGGGGGTTCCTGGGTTTGTAATGGTACCAAGGGTGGATCGTTTCGGGCCTCCTGCCAACCAATAGTGCGTGATGTTGACTGTCTTGAGCCTCTTACAGGTGAGACGTTTTCTCCTACTTGCCTTAACCCTCGCCCTGGTTGGAGGGGGGGTGGGAGATCATACAACCCCCTAAAGTCTTTGAGGATGCTTCTCCGCCATGCTGAGCGATTGCGTCCAAGTTTTCAGTAACCTGTGAGGCATCCATTTGTATGTTTTAACACCAAAATCGTGTTCCTAGCTTTCTGGTTTCAGAGCAGTGGCGGCTTTGGGGGGAAAGGTGCACGGCGATATACGGCCGACGCGTGCGACGGGCAGCAACCAACGAGGCCGTGGAGCGCGCGCGGCGGACCGACATTGTCACATTGACGTAGGCGAATATGCCATAACTGTGTGCTCAAAACACAAAATACACCATTGTGCTCACCATGGAACAAGAAACACGTCTGTTAAGGTTTTATGGCGCCGCAAAGAACTTCATTGTATGTATAATGTTGCAAACCTGAAGAGGTGTAATTCTCTGGGAAGTACGACTTTGGACATGGGCTCAATTGTTAAACCAAAAGCTAAAAACTAGTACCAGTCGCGAGATGGCATTGAGACCAAACCAATGGTGTTTTCTGCCAATTCTGATTGCAAACGCGGTGGATTTCGCATAACTCGCCCATCATTCCGCGTTAGAACGTTAAATCAGGGCGAGGATTACGGGCCATTCTTTTGATTTGATGAAAATCCATACAAGGCTTGAGAACAACGTGAACACGGGCATGGTCCACCGATAACGTCAGCAACGATCCTCTCGTATTAGGCCCCTTGCCGACGGCATATTTTCAGCATAGTACCCAGTGCTCCAGTACCCGGGGCCGTATTGCTAGCAGAAAAATTTCATACATGCCAGTTCAAGACCCTGGACAAACCGGCTGTCCGAGGAAGCGTTAGTCGTGTAAAATCTCCCGTGTCAGGAATGCGTAGAAGCAGCCGCAGTACCAGCAGCTTTCTATTGCACGAGGGTAGAGTAATGCGCGCTTATAGCGTCACTAGCAATAATACGCTTTCGCGTTAACCAGCGCTGGATGCCACAGTTACAGAGGAGCGGCAGATGATCTTCTGTTTAGGGACCATCCTGGCCGATTGATATTATTGGTGGTGACCCATGGGGGGGGGGGGGGGGGGGGAGGCTCAGCCCTAGTAGAATTTAGTCCGGCAGCACTTCAAAGCATCTGAATCACCTCGCCAGATCAGATGGGGTGGGTGATAACCTTCTTGTTTACGACCGCCCTCCCCAACCGTTCGCTGCGCCAGGCGGGGGAGCTGCACAGGCCGCCGCGCCCGGAACGGTCGCGTCGGTTCCCGTGCGTTGGCCAAACGCTATGAACAGCATGACTGCCCGCATGCACCAGGAATCTTTTCGAGGTTAAAGTTTTGTTTGTTGACCGGTCAGCTCCTGTCGAATACAAGTACTAAGACTTAACGTTCGACTCTTTTCTAAATTGAAGATCGATTCACAACAAATTTTGAGGAAACGCGTTCATTGGTTCTTTAAAGATTGAATAATTTTGCTACCATTAAATATTTAATGTGATGTTAAAAAATCGTGCGAGAAGATAAACACGCCTTATGTGTTCATAATGCAGTTCAGCACCAAACGTTTGAGAAGATAAACACATTATGCGTTCATATTTGTACCACTACATCGCGGCATATTTCCATTACATCTCAGCTTGTAGTGCTTTAATTTGATTCGGTATCTGTTGTTTTTTCTTTGATTGCAAATGAGTTAGGGAATAAAAACCCTGAGGGTAGAAGTTAAGTAATTGTGTCTTTTCATAGAGAGCACATCAAGCAAAGATAAAAAGTTTAATAACACTTCAAATTTGTTAAGGAAAAGGTACGGAGCTATGTAAATCATTCTACCAGATTCATGTGTTGGGTTGTGTTTTACGTCAGGGCCACCGACTGCTATATCGCCGAGACGCACTGATGAACATCACTTTATCAGTCACAGTCCCATATACTTAGCATTGGCTTTGCTTTTCGAAATTTAGTTTTCCGTGATGGCACGCTGCATTTTGGAGCTGATACAAAATTTTGACCCTGCCTGTAACGGTCGCCGCAAGTTGTTTATTCCCTGTGAGCCATCTGTGGGTGCCGAAAGTGCATTGGTACACGCATCTGGTGAACTCCGGTGATTCTGAGGAAACCAGGGCTATGGGGTTCGAGTCCTTGTGGTGCCCGCCCTTCCTGCCAGGGTAAGAGGCATGTGACGCCATATAGCCTCAGCAGCTATGTGAGTCGTAAAGCAACAGTGACGACGACAACGACCTGCAACCTGGCTTAACGTACATACAAGTGTGATGGTTTCGTTTCCAGTTGAAGTCATAACTGTACCATTTTTGATAAACTTTTACGCAACTCTAACTGAACTATCCAACTTTTATCAACGTCCAACTTCGTCAGTCTATGGATCAAAACGTTGAGAAAGAAACGGCAACTGGCAAACAGTGCTGAACAGCGTGTCGAAATATGCGTTAAGTGCGTGTCGACGGGTGGCAAACAAAGCAAGTTTCAAAGATGCTTGCCTTTTTTGGTATAGTTCCCTATAGTGTGGCTTGTTGGTTGACTCGATTTTGAAACAAGGTAACTAGTTGCGGTTCATCACACCTAATAGATGCGAGCAATATCTACGTTATGTAAGAAACACAACAAGTTCAATCGGATCACATAGTAATGTCAAACTGAAGGTAAGGAGATGATCCTGTCAGATTTTATTTTTCTGAAATACGCGACTAGAAAATATCATACGTCGCAGTCCCATAAACTTATTTAGATGTCAAACACTTCAGATGAAACATTTCGAATACGTGTTTCTGTAATCAACTGGTTGGTTTTAAAAACATTTAAAGCTTCAAGAGTACAGAAAAGAAAGCGAAAAAACAATTTACTCTCGTAATGTAACAATTTTGTTCAATTTTGGTTGCATTCATTTTCGCGCATGAATGTCTCAAATTGGCCCGTTTATGGTACCCTGCTAATTCGACCCAACCTGGCTTGAAACGTCGACGTACCAAATAATTTTCACAACCGACTTCCTGCAGCTCGTCAAAATTTGTGGCAAATGATTTACAGCAAGTGGAAATCAACGCATTTTTAAAGCTGCATGCTACGCTTTGATATAAAATGATCAGGTATTATTAAGCTCATAACTCGGCTCCCTCACCAGATGGAATGACGCAAATGGTTTCAATCAAAGGACAATCCACAGCGCTATATTTTGCATTAAACATGACTAGAAGTGTTAGATGACTCGCTTTATAACATTCAAACAACATATAAAACATATTAAACATACCTCCAAGAGCTCTGACTAATGTCAGAATGCCTAATTTATCACAACAAAGAAGGTGAGTGTATTTTCGTGCTTTACGTCTAGTCACAAAATGTCATGTCCGTGACATGGTGAGTAAATTTCCAGAAATATAACTCTGAAATATAAATCTCAAATATAACTATGACCGTCTAATTTGATCTCCAGCCAACATTAGTTTAATATTTGTTGCTTGGCCAATAGGCCAATTTTCGACTCATTTATCGGAGATAGATTGCGCAAGAAACGACACATCATTCCTGACTGAACGTGCACGAGTAAGTGGGATCGTAAAATATTTTGTTTTAGAATAACCGCTAGCGATAACCATATTGTACGTGAATGTTGTGTCTTGTGGGCATTGCTGGTGCCTGTTTTGGCCACAAAGGTGGCGATTTTATCTCTGTCGGCGGTGAATTTATTCTCGCTCGGAAAGTCGAAGCGGTACATTCATCATCAGTTCCAAATGCCCCTTCATCTTGCTTCCGGTTAAGCTATGGCCATGAAATTTACCAAGGCACCAGTTCGATCCATCATGATCACAAAGTGATCAAAGTATGATTACAGGTATGATTAAATATGATTACAAAGTTCGGGGGACGGAAATCAGCAAGACGATCTGATGTCTTCTCTCCGTTCATGCGTATATAGGTTACTGTTGGAACGTGGTGATGAACCTTGATTTAGGTTGGTGCGGGAAGAAGGCTGGTCAAGGGGTCTTCCCGTGGCAAAACATAGATAACGCGAGACGTCAAAAGGAGTCTGGAAATTTTAAACTTTTGAAATAATTCAATTTTGGATCGAGCTACAGCCAAAAGCTGGCTTTTGTGTAGCGCTACTGAAAAACGTTTCCTTCGTGTTTTACATACGTATCGAAGCCTGGAGGCTTATAACCGGGCTCCAATATGCACATTACTGATGCAATGTACTCGGCCCAGCGTGACAAGAGCGGCGTTTCATGTTGATATGATAATATTGGAGGCGGGTGACTGATACTTGATGATTGCAAGTGCCAGACACGCACCGTGATCCAATTTCGTGAAGCTGGGACACCGCAGCGTAATAAAGTTGGCTTGTTGTGAACATAAGGAATCTTATAGGTCCACATACGGGCGCAGACAGGGAGGGGTGGAAGCAGGCATAAGGGGCACGTGGCCCCTTCGATCCCTCGGGATCCAGAGGTTCTCTCGGGATCGATAATCAACGGCCCGATTTCAGGGCTCAAAGGGCTGAAGGGCTGGCCGGAGATCTCCAGTCCGAAGGACGGGAGCCCTCTGATGTCAATCAAGGGCCTCTGGCGGTGAAAAGGGCCCATCTGAGAAAAGACCTTTACTACGGTCGAGATCACTATAAATCGGTCCTTTGTAGGACTAAAGCCCATTTTCCAAGCATGGACAAGGTCTGGGCCCACGAATGTCATTCAGAGGACCTCGCGAGTCGCATTGGTCGGGGTTCTCCTGTCGGACATGATGTCCTCAGATCACAGTGCATACATAAAAGGAAATTGTGTGCTGCCGGAGCCGGCGAGAAGCTCATTTAGTACCCATCACAGCCCACCACAGGCCTTCTCCGTTGGTTCGGACCCTCTGAGAGCGACAGAAGATTAATAGCAGTGAAATGGTGCATAATGAGTCAACGAGACAGTTTAAGGGCTCCGATTCTTACAGGAGGCCTCAGTAACAACTGGGAGCCGTCTACCCCGCCCCGACCAGTGGCCCGTTGAGTGGAACTGGGTCGCCTGTGCAAATTATTTGACCCTCTGCGCCCGTATGTGATATTTTTGCATCAGTGAGAGCTACTGCGTCGATCCGGCTGCAGCTGCCCCGGTGAGAAGACAGCCTGCGTCGGGGAGGGGACCGGTATACAATACATTCCCTGAGGGCCTCGAAATGGATCAGGGGGGCCCGATTACCAAGTCGCGAGATGGCGGCTGGTGAACACCTTGCGCTGGGATGGAAAGGTTCTATGGCCACTGACCGGAAAAGGTAATACCACTTCCCTGGTGTGCTACCATCTACTAGTGTAGTGCAGTGTGCCATGCATCAGTATATCTACCATCCTAGAGTACTACCCACGTCCTCCTCCGTCCCGCATATCAGAGTGTCTCTTAAGTCTGTAAAACCCATTGATGTCCTCCAGGAGCGCGAACGCCGGCGGAACCGGATTACAAGATGAAGGAAATTATGTGAATTACGGCAAACCTTTGATGATTTTCATCAGGAGCCTTTATTGCGCCGTGTCCTTACTTTTCCACTTACCCAGACTCTCCTCTATACCACATTATTCTCCAACGCTTCTCTTGTTCTCCTAGACTCTTCCTAAAAACATTCCTTCTTCTTTATAGTTCAAAACAGCACCAAACTTCGTTGTGCTGTCTAAAATTTCCCGAAAACTCCACATCTGTTTCCATTGTGTAGTTTTCGATGTCACCTCCTTTTAGAAACAACTTAGATACACATCGAAGCACAATACACCATGCGTCACAGCATTTATTAGTAACTCAATGGATCACATGGAATGTGGCATAGCCCATGCCTGGAACAAAGTACACTTGAGCGACCACACACAAGATGCATCTCTGAGCTGACTGTACACGGTCCACCACATTTTTCTGAGCAGGAAACATGCCAACAAACTTGACCTGGCGGAGGAGATCGCTATGCCATGTTAAATCTCCCAGCATCGCACCTGAGACGAATAGGCGGTTACATAGCACATTTGATGCTCTGCGACGGTTTCTGATGCACAGCATCGGAGCCAGTGCCGTCACAATGACTTGGCTACAGAGCATCAACGCTGGATGCCCAGTGGTGTGCCCCAGTTTAAGATCAGTTAGTTTTTCGAAGGAGGTGGCACCTGCTACATCTCGTCCCGCTGTGCGTGTGGGCTGCCCGAATCAGACTTTTGAATTTGCAGACCGTAAGAATTCTGAGATTTGTCAAGAAGTGATATGGCAATGTTACGCAGCCCTTAATCGTGATACCACGAAGGTGACGATGACGCGCCGAAGGCGGTGAAACTACGTCGGAGCTGGTTACATTGCGCTGTTACTGACGACACCGCGCCGGACCTGTAGGAACGACGACAGAGCCGGCCACGACGTATCACGTAAACGGAGGAACCCGCGCACCTGAAAAACATTCAAATGCATATGAAATTCTAAGAGTGAAAATAGGGGGCCCTACCAGAACGGCACGCTCGGCAGACAAAGACATGGTAAACTTGAATTCACTTTTAGCTGAACCTGGGAAATTTCTTCCACTATCTACACCATAAATCATTTCACACCTCCAAATTATTTCTAAACGGATGGCTTGGCCCGTCCATGACATACGTTGGAAAAGGTTTCGATAACCCACATTTTTTCTCACTGCGAACCCTGACACTATTGGTTTTTTTAATGTTGTAGCTTGTACCGTCGTGACAAACACAAGATTCTCGACCATGGTCTGTCTTGTCCTCCAGCCAGGTCGTTCACACCACACGAAGCTCCCTACCCTAGGTTACCATAGACGTCACATGAGGCGGAATTCGTGTTCATGTTGTTCGTGAATTCGTGGCCAACAACTTAAGATAAAAAGATAAAACCCCTTGGTACACCCGTTTGAGATAAATAGGGCGGAAAATAGGAATAAAAAATGCCTCAAACATACTCGTTCAAAGCCATGACATGGGGCTGGAGAAGCAGAACAATTGCATTAGATGAACTGACCCGACCTGACATGATCTTGCCTGAACTGCTATAACCTTAGCCTGAACTAACATGAACTTAGCCTGAACTGACATGACCTTAGCCTGAACTGACATGACTCTTCAAAATTCAGTACTGAAAAAGTATAATAAAAAACTAGAAAATTTTGCTTCTAATTTTATGGAATGATCCTAACGGACCAGGATGCGTTCGTTCCTTTCACCTAGTTACGCAGGTCTACGGTCAATATTGCTGGTATACTTGCTCCGATATTGGTTTGAAAACACTGGTTTCAGTTGATCTGAGGTCACTGAAGATTTCAACGATTTCTAAGATAATATGCATTGCCTGTAACATCGTCAGGCATGTCATATATGTCACAACAATACCTGGGTGCAGTTGTACGGGATAGCCACTGTTTGAATTTTTTAATTAGACGATTTGATTCTTAGATATCATAGACACAGCGTACTGTTGGCGCCGGAACGTTAGGGGCTCCGTATTTCGGACATTAATTTCGAACGAACCGCCTGGTATGACTGCACTTTTTCCTAGTGTGCGTTTCAGGCCATGTGACATTTTTTCTTAGTTAAAACGCAAATTAATGGAGCGTTCCTTTCACTCATCATGCTAGTAACAACGCTGAAAAATCGATTGTAGGTAAAGACCACCGTGATGCATGCTCTGACGTCAGATACAAAGCAAGGACGTTCTCCTGGCGCAAAAGCTAGATACCGGAGCGACGGGACAGAATGGGACAAACGAAACAGCAGAGCACACGGTAGTGCATGACAGATGACAAGGTAGGACAGAAGACTTGGGCAGGCGGGGGGGGGGGGGACGGGGGGCAAAATCCAAGGATTGAGTACGGAGGGCAGAAAGCGGACGACAGAGGACAAGACGGCCAGAATGAAAAACAGAAAACAGATAAACACAAAACCCACCCGTCCTGGCCAGCGCACACTTATATGTTCTGTTCAGGACAAAACAGGACAGGGCAGGACAGGACAGGACGGGACAGGACGGGACAGGACAGACCTGTTCATGACAGGCTCGGCCTTATGGGAGTTTTTCACCTTCGCCCAATGATAGGGCCTCGGGGCCTCCCCGAAAAATGTTGGGTGTAGGAAAGCCTGCGAACTAGCAGGCTATGGCCACGGCAGACACGGCATAGGAAAGCTCTAGTCAGGCTGCACTAAATGGGTGTGACTGAATATCGGTGAACGTAATATTGGACAGATCAATCAGGTCATATGCATCTAATTAGAACACCAAGCTGCCTCCTCCTATGCAAAGAACTAAAATTGGTAAGACAATGCAGAGGATGGCGTCATATGGGTTCGGAAAGCTTTACCAGAGGAGTAAAAATAGTGAATATCGCCAGGTGTGACCTGTGATGTCGTTTTCGTCACTTGGCTTTTAAAGCGCACTCAGATACTGAGGCTATGTGGCGTCGCCTGCCTCCCATTCTGGCAGCAAGAGTGGGCACCGCGAAGAATCCAACCCCGTACATCTGGTTTCCTAGACGCGCAACCCTACACTATCGGTACCCATGCGATATGGCATGCCAGATCAAAGCGGGGAAGGCTGTTGGGCTGAAGGCTGAAGGGAAGGCTGCATTGACCCAACCAGCGATATTAGGAAACTTTCATAGCTTTAAAACTATTAAATGTCACATAGGAACCCCTTCAAAAAGCACATCTGTTCACAAAACTCATAGTTCGAGCTAGCTTGACCTTGGGTGAACACACGTGACAAAAGAAACCAGAACGATATAAATGCACAACAGTGATATTGATTTGCGATTCAATGGTCAAAGGTCATCGCCATTGTCACTAGCTCAACATCCGCACCAGGACATAAACACTGCCATCTGGTTCGTTGGCTATTCATCCCCTCAAAAAGTACCGTTTACATGGGTGGCCGAAGGTGCTACCAATTTAGACTGGAAGGATAATCTGACCAAGGACCTCTCATCTGCGTTAACATAGGCAAAACCGACCCTACGTCTGTTTGAAAGCCGGTAGTCCAAACTTGGAGATTTCAAATCGAGGTGCAACTGTGTGGATGACGTGCGTTTTTGAGACAGATGGTCGCAGTGGTGCAGCTACTGTGCAGATGATAGCTGGAGAGCGTCAGGGTTTGGGCGGAGATCGTGGCCGGATGAATATGTAGAGGAATCCATCCGGTGGTGTACATTAAGCTTATGTTATCTCGCAATGAGATGCAAGCAGCAATATTGTGTAGTATTTCCTAAAGAATCTATCCGACATTTCGTAAAACCTTGCCCATATCAGCACACAAAGTTTTCCAAAATCTATACCAGTAGATACTGTTACCCACATCACGTGGACACCTATGGGGAAGAGGGGGGGGGGGTTCCCAATGCGTAAAGTCCTCTAGTCCACACCAACTCGTCACCCATTCCCACTCAGTTACACCTACGCCCTGCCTACCCGTTCGATTGTTTTCCTGAACGTAACCTCTACATTGTGGGACAGCTTCAGGAAAGTTTCCGCCCATCCTGATAGCTCAATTGGTTTGAGCGTCCACCTTCTGACCCGTTTATCAGCGGCGAATTGGGCTTGAGCCACTTTAAGCATGTGCCGTTTGCCTATGACTGGGATGTCCTGTGGCACGTGGCAGCGGCGGCGCTAAAGTTCTAATGACGTCAGAAGACAGGTCTGAGCATCCCGAGTGTTGTGGCATGCACAACTTTTCTCCGCGTGTATGTTTCAAGTATGTTTCAAGCGTGTATGCTTCACAGCCTTGGAAAGCTCTTTGGTAGGAGAAATGGAATGACAGGAAGGGCACGCATTGTTTTGTGAAGGAAAGTCACAACTGCAGTGAACAAGCCAACATGACGAAGCCGAAGACAGCAGCTCAAAATCGCATAAAGCCGAAGCTATCAAGCGTGCGGGCGGGGTTTTAACCAGTCGGTTTTTAAGCTAGGCCCGTAATTCAAACAACACTCACAGTCAAAGTCAAATACGGGTGTTAGAAATGACACAAGGCGAAACCGAACTCGAAGCCATTGAAGAAAAACTGCGGATCGGCAAAGACGAAGCTGAAGCCAGGGTCATCCCCATGACTTCCCCAATTCCACATAACCTGACGTTGCAAATCGCACGTGAATGTTGATCGTAATGTAACGCGCGTGCATGGCGCGGAGCATTCGGTTGCTGCCACTTGTGGTGCAACGCCTTAATGCTACCTAGTTGCCAGGAAGATTTGGAAGCATTTTATGGTGAAAAAACCCATGTCAGCACAAAAAAACTTGGTAATCTCTCAAAACGCAAGTGCGTCAAATGATAAAAGGTTCGCAATTTATAACAAGCTTGGCATGAGCCAAGGGCTGACTCCAACGTTTTCCGTCACGGTTGTTACAGATCTACGCACAAGGAAGGGTTCCATCCAATCGTCGTGCAGCCCCTATACCTTAATTACGGAGGCTGCACGGAACGAGGCGGGGGGGGGGGGGGGGGGAGGAGCACATCTAGGGGATGCACAGGCAACCAGCGCCTGGTTGTCTGTACACATACCAAGCATGGTCCACTGCAAGAGATAGAAGGTAACAAGTTTGAAGGAAATAGATACTTGCGTTAAGTCTGATATTCCATAATTCCATTTCAAATCAAAGTTTACGTATCATTTACTATGTGTCGTTCATGTGACAGGATAGGTTAATGCTTATTTCGACGATTGCGTTCGTGTCTACTTGGAGGCCAACACAGCCACACTATGTATGATCTTGCATGCCAATTGAAGTTTTTACTTAGTGCGTTAAAGGAAATATCCCATCTTCTTTGTACTTTTCTCCCATAGTAAGACTAGATACATCCCATTTGCTTGGTTGCACTACATTTCTTGAATCCCTCCCGAATAGCTAGGAATACTGGATTGAAGCATCCCCTCCGGCGCAACGGTAGGAATGCCATTGAGCTCTCTGCTCATCACCACGCAGGTAATGCTGCTTATTTCCCTGTCTTTTTCAAAGGTTGTCTCATGTAATGTCCTCGGTGTACTTGTTGATCAAAATGCTTGTGCGGATAGTCGCGTCAGAGCTTTAAATGCTTAAAATTATGTTTATATAGGTAAAAGAAATTAAGCTATAAGGTCGTTATCACACGAAATCGACGGTTCCGCTGCTCCGTGGCTGACCGCTGACCGCTGCACCGCTCTCGGGTGACGTCATAACGCCCAGCACCGGCGGCCTCTGGGCTGATACCCATCTAAAGTACCTTCGTGACGCCAGAGCTGCAAGGCACGGCGATAGAGGCCAAGGGACAGAGGCGCAGCAGCAAGACCGTGGACGGCGCCGCACGCCGTCGGGTTCCAGGTGTGGGTCGCCCGGCGGACGCTCAGCCGAGTTTGGCCTGCCTAAGCATGGCCAAGCCCCTGGCCAGCGCATCCCGAATGATCCGCACCTTGTTTGATTCTGTCATTATGCCGCGAGCATACGGACGGCGCGTGACTGACGGATGTAGCTGGCTAGCAGGCCAAGGTGTATCATGCCACTCCTACCAGTCATTTACAAATAGTGCGCAATTATGGTAGAGGTGCACCCTTGCCTGTCACGATCAGCATGTGTAGCTGTCCAGGTGACGTGAGCAGGCCAGGAGGCCTGGGGTTGACTGTGGCCCCAGAAGGTGATGTGAGCGGGTCAGGAGGGCTGGGGTTGACTGCACCCGCAGTAGGTGACGTGAACGGGCCAGAATGGCTGGGGTTGACTCCGGCCCCAGCAGGTGACGTGAACGGGTCAGAATGGCTGGGGTTGACTGTGGCCGCAGCAGGTGATGTGAGCGGGTCAGGAGGGCTGGGGTTGACCTCGGCCGCAGCAGGTGACGTGAGCGGGTCAGGAGGGCTGGGGTTGACCGCGGCCGCAGCAAGTGCTACGGCACTTGGGGAGTGTCAACCAAACGGGTTTGGCTTTTGATGGATAACTTATAACGAGGAGTGTCCTAAAAATCCGAAACATTCCGCAAATACCGCAGGAGCAGGATAAGCAGGACAAGAAGGGCGGCAGAGATCGCTAGAAACAAATATCGGCTTTTCAGCATAATGAGCTTAAAGTTCTTGTGCTAGGTATTATTGGGCGCCAGGAATCGAGAGCCTGAATTCCTGGGACGTCCACGAGGCTCGAGCAATGTTTGTGGTGGCATGCAATCATGGCAATAAGACTTCTCATCCGATTCTTGGTATAGGCCATCGCAGCCCTCCGGCTTACCCGTCTGTTTTTCGTGCAGCCCTTAGCATAAAGCCGCGAACTGCTGTGTGCTGGGACGTGCGATCTCGGATAGTTTAATATTTGTTTGCTTAGTGGGAGCGTCTTCGCGCTTTGTCTGTTTTTAAGTATAGTATTTTCCTTGGTCCTGCACAACCCGTGTCACTCGTGATTTTAAGCCCAACCTGAAATGTCGAGAAATGTTGATATTACCGATGCTTGCACAATTAAACCGTTTAACCGTTATCTCGTGATATATTGAAGAACACCTCGGCGCGAGAACTCTGAACTCATAATGTCGCTTTTATTCAGACTCGTTGGTTACGTTTAAATTTAGGAAATTTAGATACATCTTTTAACTCCATCATGTACCGATAAACATTGCACTTCCAGAAACAATCAAGGCAAATGGATGCGTAGAGAAAAATCAAAATCAGCAGGTACGAGAATAGACGAAAAAAACATAAAGCAGCACGGTAAATTAATGAGGGAGAGAAGATCCAACGCACAGGGACATGAAGGGTACAAACGGTGCCCTGGTATGACAACTCAACTACTACATTGTTACTGACTGATCGCCGCACGGCTTGTGGAATCAAAGGATTTGAAAAACGTTATTATGACGTCATGAATGCAAAGGTGACCTTAAAATACTCTGCCCTTGAGGTCTCCCCATCTTCGCGGGTGTGTAGGTCAGAAACTTGAGAGATTTGGGTCTTAAGAAAGACAATCAAGTTGACTTCGGGGGAAGTCAACTGCCCCCCCCCCCCCCCCCCACCCCCGCCGGGCGCGGGTTAACCCGCGCCCGGGTGGCCAGCTGGATATCCTTCGCTCGGGTGGGGGGGGGGGAAGGGGGGTCAGTGCGACCCCTCTGAGATCTCGGGATACCGCCATCCAAAGAGGGAGACACCTCACTCCAACAGTAGACGACATCATCCACGACCTAAACGAAGCAAAGGTATTCAGCAAGATCGACCTACGTTCAGGATATCATCAGCTGGTACTCCACCCGAGCAGCAGACCGATCACGACCTTCTCAACTCACAAGGGTCTGTTCCGCTCCAAGCGTCTCAGCTTTGGTGTGTGTTCAGCCAGCGAAGTCTTCCAGAACGTCATCCAGCACACGCTCAGTGGCATTGAAGGAGTCCGCAACTTCTCTGACGATATCATCGTCTTCGGTTCAAACCAAGCCGAACACGACAGAGCCCTGACCAAAGTCATCCAAAGGCTGCATGAAAAAGGGTTGACCATCAACCGTGAAAAGTGCGCCTTCAACCAGAACAAGCTGACCTTCTGCTACACCTTCTCATCGGAGGGCATGTCAGCAGATCCCAAGAGGGTGTCGGCGATCGTGAACACCAAGGCACCAAAGAAGCCATCGGAAGTACGAAGCTTCCTCGGCATGACAAACTACCTGTCACGGTTCATACCGAACTGCGCCGACCTCACGAGCCCGCTGCGAGACCTCATCAAGAAAGACACTCCTTGGGAGTGGACCAGCCATCACGAGACCTCCTTTCAGCGACTCAAAGAAGCTCTGAGTAGCTCTGGAACGATGTCCTACTTCGATCAGAAGAAGGATACGTACCTCACTGTAGACGCCAGTCCGCACGGACTCGGTGCCGTCCCGTGCCAGACCACATCTGAAAATCCTGAGGACATCAAGGTCATCGCATACGGAAGTCGTGCTCTGACCAGCGTGGAAAGCCGGTATTCACAAACCGAGCGAGAAGCCCTCGCCATCGTCTGGGGATGCGAACACTTCCACCTATACATACACGGTCAGAAGGTGAAAGTTGTAACGGATCACAAGCCAGTGCAACTCATTTGGAGCAACCTCGCGTCGAAGCCTCCGTCAAGGATCGAGCGCTGGGGTCTGCGTCTGCAACGATGCGATCCTGAAGTCGTCTACCGACCTGGAAAGGACAACCTTCCGACTACATGTCACGCCATCCGCTAACCAGCAATTCAAGCGACAGAATCACCCTGTCCGATCAGACGGAAGCCTTTATCAACTTCGTCATGAATTCTGCTGTACCAAAAGCCATGACTCTCAAGGAAATCCAGACCTACACCGCAAGAGATGGAACTATCCAGAAGGTCCTCGAGCTGGTGAAGTCGAACCAGTGGCACACCGTCGCTCACCGACCTCAAGAAACCGGTCAAGACGATTCATGGAGATTTGACTGTCTCGGAAGAGAACACCGTCATCCTTCGTGGGAATTGGCTGATCATCCCCGCTGCGCTGCAAAGCAAGGCCGTCGCCCTGGCCTATCAAGTACACCAAGGCATCGTCAAGATGAAGAAACTCCTGAGAGAGAAAGTGTGGTTCCCACGCATCGATGCACAAGTGGAAGCCACCATCACAACCTGCACTGCATGCCAAGTCACCGAACCAGTTCGACAGAAGGAACCTCTTCAGATGTCGCCGCTCCCAGCTGGACCATGGAAGGAGCTGTCTGCTGATTTCTGTGGACCTTTTCCGTTGGGCGAATATCTCCTTGTTGTGATCGACGACTACTCGAGATTACCGGTTGTCCGTACGACAAAAACAAACCTCTGCTCGTACCATCATCCCCATCTTGGACGACAGCTTCTCGATGTTCGGGATTCCCGATGTCATGAGAACAGACAACGGACCTCCGTTCAACAGACGTGAGTTCGCCCAGTTCGCGAACTACATCGGCTTCAAGCACTGCAAGATCACCCCGTTGTGGCCAAGAACTAACGGAGAAGCAGAACGTTTCATAAGAACGCTATCAAAAGCTGTGGAAGCTGCTGTCGTCGAGCAACGCCCGATCAAGCAGGAAATGAATAACCGGTCGCACAGTGAAGATCATGCTGTCGTCTCCGATGACGACACATCCGGAGGATGGAAAACTGCGCGAGACGGACACAGCCGCGAAGAAGAAGATGAAAGAATAAGCTGACCGTGGAGCCAAGACAACGAATCTTCAAATCAGAGACCAGGTTCTGATCCCCGAATTCAAGAAGGGAAAGCCGACACCTCGGTTCTGCCCAGCGCCGTACGAAGTGACCGGAATCCAAGGCACCATGGTCACCGCTTCACGTGGATGTCACCAGGTGACGAGAAACGCGTCGCTATTCAGAGCGTGCCCGCACCTCCATGGACAGGACGCTGATCGCTCCGAAGAAGAGGACGAAGAACAGGCGATGGATGACATCCTCGAGTCCATGCGGCACCACATCCCTACTCTCCGCGCCGCTACTGCGTCCTCCCACGCCACGACGTCGTTCCCGGCCCCAGTGTGTTCCCCGACCATGCGTCACCGCGCGCGGCGCCAGCCCGCGTGGATGAAGGACTATGTGTAAGCTATCATCTGAAGAAGGGGAGGGATGTAGTGTCTATGTATCGTCTAAATGCAAATTATTCACATTTCCCCGTATTATAATACCCTCCCGGGCTACCACATGAATTGAACCCCTGTTTGACCTTGAAGAAACAATCAGTTTTCCCCACCGACCGTTACCACGCGTTTTATGGTTCGCACCGAACCAGACCATACGCGAGCTGATCCAGCTCCATAAACACCGCAGTGCCGTAGACCTTGAAAATGTGTGACACACACCGCGAGCGGCGAGCGGCCCGGGAGGTGAGGTCGCAGTTCGCGCGTCGCAGGTCCGCCAATCAGCTTGTCGGACGCGCGTGACGTCAAGTGCATGATGACATGATTCGCCGCACTCGGCCCGGGGCCGACCAGCACGCGCTCCGGTGACTTGCAGGGGTCTCTGTTATTATCTGAGACGTTAAAAATATCAAGTGAAGTGATCGTAGTGTTGCAAGGCTGTAGAGGTAAGCACAGAAGCGATCGGGAACAAACATAGCAAACCTGTGCTTAGCGTAGTTAACGCTAATTTTTGCAATCCCTTACTATTCACACACGATTTTAAAACACCAGGTTTTGCATTATATTCGTTTGAAGTTTTCAGAACGTGCCTGAGAGTGAAATATCAACTGTAACGACGCGTTATGAAGCATGAACAATCATGCACGGACGATCTCTGATCGTATATTATGTGACTGGATCCTCCAATTTAAATGTTCCCGGCAGCTCGGATCCGGTGTAGAAAATAAGTAAATTCGGCCCATTACTCCCAGCCAAATATGAGCTATGGCAGGCTCCCAATTATTTTTCAGTCCTTATAGTGGACACTAGTACATGATCAAGATGATTCTTTAAGTTATCAATGACCTAAAGCCTATCGGCGTTTGCACGATATTTGTGTTGCCTCTTTTGGGGAGATACATCAACTGACACTGGCAGTGCCAATGCATTAGAGTTCAGCTATGTCCGGATAAGCCTGTATTGCACAGTTCGATCACATGTCACATCCGACGTCCGATATCACAACGCCTGTCGACGTAACAAGCTGTTCATGTGTGCCATTGCGACGCATGCCGAGATGACTGTGACTGAGTCACTGAGCAGCCGGTTTGCTGGTTTGAGACAGCATTAGTGTCACTTTCATCCGTATTGCCAAAGATATCTTGTGAGTTAAAGTTGAAGGCTTGTCCCGTGCTTAAGCTGTTTGCACACAGTCCCCTGGCAGATCCCTGCAAAAGAGATGATATCAAAACAAAAGAGCACCGCCATGTTGTGTCATGCACAGGTTATTGTACATTGCACGCTGTGCCCCGCACGCTGCACCAAGTGAAGGAGAAATATACCCCTGGCGGTGAACCAAGTTGGCAGTGAATTATCGTGTTGGACCATACGAGGTAACGAGGTAAATGTCACTGCCGAATGCACATAGTTTGCTTCAGTTTTACTCGGTTACCAATGCATGTTTACGTTGCGCCATTATGACACGAGTTTCCGAAGAAATCGAATCCAACGTAGTGCTTATGCATGCGGTCTATCAGAAGCCATGTAATGTTAGCTAGCGTGACTAAAAAAACTAAGGCTTGCTTCCATTCCCATTTATCGGAACGCGAACACGCAGTTTAATTCAGCCCATCTTTTCCAGATGTGCTCTTGACGGCTTTCGTTTTTCCGCGTACTTACCCCTGCAGAGGCCCTGACGGACGTAATCTTGCTAGAGCCAAAAGGGCCAGTGCTTGTGCCACTTGTGACATCTCCCGTAGCCCCCCCCCCCCCCCCTCCCCACTGGCTTGACTGGTGGGCAGGCAGATGCTCCCGATGCAAAAAGGCTTCGCCCCGGCCACGGAGGTGCAGACCACAAGCAGGAGAGCGACGACCTTCATGGCTGTCGCAACACGAATCACTGGTCAAACCACGAACAAACTACTACTAGCCTGAAACGATGACAGTGTTTCCACATGCCCGTTGGCAACCGCTTAGCTCGCGGGCTGTAGGACATGAAAAAAGGTAAGGCGAGCAAAACACGTGCTCATCCGTGGCTAGTTAGTGTGAAGAGAACTGCGAGTGCACGGCACCTACTTTTTTGAAAGGGAATGAGCCGCATTTGAAGCTATTGGGGAAAGCATCAGACATGGTGAAATAAACCTCACTTATACCTATATAACTACTTATAAATGCGATTTTTATATCACACAGACCCGAAGCAGGCAAATTCTACGGAACCTTATTTGTTGCAGCATTAAACAGCAGAGCGTATGAATGAGATCCAATTTATGCGCCCCATGCTTACCAAGCTCATGTCGCGCAATTCCATTCCCCAACGCGCTCTGGTACATAACAGTTCTAGTAGTTTTGATTTTGGAAGCTGGTTACGTTTTGGGGTTTTAGGAGCTCGGGGCTCTCTGTCACCCCCTCCACATCAGGCAGGTAGCAGACCGCTTTCAGGTCTCAATATAGCATTCAATGAACCAATTGCGTTTCGTTTGACAGCACAATTCGATTTCCGCCTTCTGCCTCCCTTGCTTGGCAAGTTCGGTCTCACCAAAAATGATGGCACCACAAACTACCGCACTCCCAGACCTTCCCACAACACTGGTAGAAAAGCCAGCCTGGGCTGAAGCACCTTACCCGCCTGAATGGTTGCACTATTGCGGCTGCTGCAGGGGCCCTGGAGGGCAGAGTCTTGACACGGGCGGCCGTAAGGACGACGAAATCGACGAGATTGCCAAACCTTGTGCCACTTGTGATATCTCCCGTAGCTCCCACCCCACTGCCTTGACTGGTGGGCAGGCAAATGTTCTCGATGCACGAAGGCTTCGCCCAGGCCACGGAGGTGCAGACCACAAGCAGGAGAGCGACGATCTTCATGGCTGTCGTAACACGAATCACTGATCAAACCACGAACAAACTACTACTAGCCTGAAACGATGACAGTGTTTCCACATGCCCGTTGGCAACCGCTTAGCTCGCGGGCTCTAGGACATGAAATAAGGTAAGGCGAGCAAAACACATGCTCATCCGTGGCTAGTTAGTGTGAGGAGAACTGCGAGTGCACGGCACCTACTTTTTGAAAGGGAATGACCCGCATTTGAAGCTCTTGAGGAAAGCATCAGACATGATGAAATATGCTCACTTATAATTAGATAACTCGTTATACCTATTATTTTTACGTCACACAGACCCGAAGCAGGTAAATTCTACGAAACCTTATTTGTTGCAGCATTAAACAGCAGAGCGTATGAATGAGATCCAATTTATGCGCCCCATGCTTACCAAGCTCATGTCGCTCAATTCCATCCCCCAACGCCTTCTGGTACATAACAGTTCACGGGGTAGTTTTGATTTTGAAAGCTGGTTACGCTTTGAGGCTTTAGAAGCTCGGGTTCTCTGTCACCCTCTTAACATCAGACAGGCAGCAGACCGCTTTCAGGCCTCAATATCGCATTCAACTAACCAATTGCGTTCCGTTGGACAGTGTAGCCCGAATTCCACTGCGTGCCACCTATGCTTGGTAAGCTCAGTCTCACCAATAATGATGACACCACCAGCTACCGCACTCTCAGACCCAAACCTGGGCAGAAGCACCTTACCTGGCTGAGTGATTGCACTGCTGCGACTGCTGGTCCCTCTGTTGTGTACGGCACTTTTATACACAGGTGAACCGGTCTGGAGCCGGTGCAAACACGTGTACACTGCCGGGCGGCGGCCGAGCCTGCACACCCGGCTGTGAAAATCCCGCAGCGGATTCTAGGAGCTCACTGGGCAGCGGCTGTTAAGAGTATTAAGCAGTCGAGTACATCGTCCGTTGGCAAAGCGTCTCTGGCGATACCCCAATCTGTGCGACGATCATCGAAGGGTGCCACGTGACAATGACGTTGGCGACGCACGACATGGCCGCACGACACGACAAATTTAGTGAACGCACAACAAATTTCGTGAATAATCCGTCTGGCAGGTGTGACATAAATCGCTTTTTATTGACATGGTGTTGTATACGGTGCTAAATGAAGGTAGTAGAGGCGTTCAAAGCTGTCTTGTGCGTGTTGTGATACCAGTATTGCATGGGTTTCGCACGAACATATCGTTGATTGAGACCGTGCTAGGAAGTGCGAGTTCTGCGCCAATCAAACTGAAGCAACGATGGTGAAGATTGCCAACACTTTCAGCCGGCTGTACTATGACGTTATCTGAGCAAAATAAATGTTATTTTCAGGTGCTTGTAGAGTCATGGCAATGGGTTTATATAGGGCTACAATGATGCAGTTTTTTCCAAATACCTTGGGGAGAGAGGGAGGGTGAGGGGCGGGGGCTCAAAAAGAAAACAGGCTGAGCCTGCCTACGAAATACAATTCGGAAAGTTTGCTCCAGATTTGGCAGAATTTCACTTCAGAGTTGAGAGGCGGGGCATAGTTCCTCTAAAATTGTTTGGGTGGGCTGGACTGTAGACTTGCAAGCGATGCATACAAAATATGAAGAATATGAACCCTACATACCGGGATGGGACGCGCAATCCTTGGAACTGAATAGGAACTTATCCTGGTATGGTTCGCAATGATAAGTATGCCTCTATCTTTTTTTTTGGAAGACTAGATTGGTCTTAACCATTACTAAGCGTTTTGATTCATTGGTTAAGGTCATCCAGTCCAACGGTCCGTCCGTCGCGGTGGCTCAGTTGGCTAGAGCGCCTGCGGTCCGATCCACACAACCGTGGCGGGGTGGGTTTGAGTCGCATTAGGCGTTCGCTATTGGTCCTTGGCAGATACGGCCTGCGGCCGGTGGCAGCGGTCGCACTCGAGGTCAGTTGACGCCAGACGGCATCGCATTGCGAGCATTACGGCACGTTAAACCTTCGCCGCTAAATTATGCCGCTGCCTGGAATTGCACGATCGGATGGTAGGGGTCAGGGCTCGCACAACAAACACTGCCTAGCGTGAGCTCTGATTCCGGAAATCCATCCATTAAAAGAGTTCGGATCAAATCTTTAGATAAAAAACAACTGCTCTGAAACAAAGCTAAACGGACAGTGCTTATTTTGAAAGAAGCCTTCAAAATGGTAAACTAACAGCGTATGCTTAACACGAGCCTGTGTGTATGCTTGATGCGAGCCTGTGTACGCTTGATGCAAGCCTGTGTTTGTTTGATGTGTGTTGGTACACACGCACACACACACGCACACGCACACGCACACGCACACGCACGCACACGCGCGCTCACACACACACACACACACACACACACACACACACACACACACACACACACACACACACACACACACACACACACACACACACACACACACACACACACACACACACACATGATGCGTACCCATGAAGTCGATGGGCTGATAGAGAGCTGCATTTGAGTGTGGAATTGATGACACCCCTGCTGCATGGCATATACCTGTGAATATCACATTGTGAGGAATGCAATCAGTATTCACTCAGCAAGCCAATCATTGATTTTGGGCCAAAAATACTGCTTAAAGGGACTTTATTGGGGTGCGCGGTTGGTACCTTCTGGGGGTTTCTGCAAATGTCATTATGTTGTCCCACCCATCACATTTCATTAATCTCCCAGCTGATAGTGATGTTGGATCTCTTCGATACTTGGATGGCCTGACAATGTTTGCCTATAAATGACGTGGGGTTGATGTCAGATTAAGAAATGGGATGTCTTCAGGCTTTATGTGCGTGCATGAATTGCCTACCTATGTTGTCATCAAACGAACTGTGCTAGATGTATTTAACATACACCCCGGTGGCCGGTTGGGTACCCTTCGCCCGGGTGGGGGTCAATTTGACTCCGCTGAGATCTGAAGAACTAAGAGAGCTAACCCATTAAATTCAAAGAATGTGTTGACCTGTACGTGAATTCACTAAGGTCAACGTTTGAGCCTCCTAGGTTTTGATGTTCGGGCCAAATAAGGTCAAACAAGGTTGAACTCCAAGCTGGTCTCCAAAGTGTTCCCAGAACCTAGACACCTGTTATAAGCAAAAAGCCACATATGCATTCAAGGCCATTGACCTTATTTGATCTTTGAAGGTCATAATGACCAAAATCATAGAGGACTGTTTTGATCTATGCATTTGAATACGCCACAAAGATTAAACCAGGCAGTATGCTCATGAAAACGAAATGTTGAGCTCAGTCAGTTCAGGCCAGTGACCTATTCTGACCTATAATTAGTCTACAGAAGATGTCTAATGCGGTTTAACTTATTAATAAATTTGAAACGAGCACCAGAAACTATCGCAAACAGCAAGCCCTAAAGTAATAAAACAGGTTGGCTTTTACATTGATCTGACCCTCGTATCTGGCCTTGGGTCAATGGAATTTGGTCATTTGATTGTCGTGTTTCCTAAGAATGTATTTCAGAGATGTATGGCTTCGTCTAACGCTCCGTTGTTTCATCAGATTGTACAATTCCCTTGAAATTGCCTTCGCTGAATCCATGGCATAACTTTGACCTGCCAAAGCTCACCGACCTTACAAAGTAGTCCAAATATTGATGCTACGCGATGTGGTATTGAACTGCCTACAGCTATTCAAAATATGACGCCGCCACACCGCGCCGTTCGGAAGTCCTTTTGGAAAAACCTTCGGGGGAGGGGGGTTAGGGCAATTGACCCCTACCCGAGCGCGTCTAAATGTTTCACATTTAAAGATACTGAAGCAAGCAGCATACATCATGAAACAAGCTCACTTATAGCTATATGCTTTAAAGTGGAAAAGCCTGCTCTAAACAGCACAATTCTCTGGTCAGTAAATATGTTCCTCAATGGCATGGCTTGATTACGTCGTCAAACCTTGCACAACATTGAGAGCCAATTGATAGCCGTTTCACCTGGAACCCACGCTCACTAACGCTCGATATGAACGCGTTCACAAATGTATTTTCTTGGCCTAAATCACCACATGGTTCATGGAATGACAGGAATTGAATGACGTTATTATGACATCATGAAGGTCAGTAACTTTGAAACAGGGAGCTAGATTTGCTTTTGAACTGGGGTGGGAGTGAAAAATTCCATCGCAAAAAAGACGTGCAGGAGTGAAAAAAATCAATTCTCAAAAGATGGAACTTATGAGCTCGTGACTGATGCTTCAGCAAACAAAGACATCTATCTCAAGTTGACATGTACGTAATATCAGAAACCTGACAAAACTTTTTGGTTTTTAACATCTGAAGCCGTTAAAGTCGAACAGAACACCTGAAAGCATAGTAATTTCATGACGGTGGAGTGAGCATAAGCAGTTATGAAAACCAATAACTTGATGCTGTGCTTTGCACTTCCCTTCCACAGCACTTTACATACAAAACAAAGCAAAGGAGTTCAATAACAAAATAACAGAAAATTCAACAAGCATAAAACACTCAAACAAACAAAAAAACTTGGATTCCTACACATCAGCCCATCACCAAGTCAAACACAATAGACGTACCTCAGGCTTTTGTTAAGATGAGGTCAGGGAAAACAAACATTTTGTCACTGTTTCTTACAAAACACCAATGCTTATTCCATGAAAGTAGCCTAACTATGCCTAACATAAAGAGGCCTTACTTCATCTCTTCCAGTCTAACCTGTTTTTATCACAGCAGCAGTTGTGAGTTGCTGATTCTTGCACAATTCTTATTGCCACTTGCCACGCAATTAACCAACTTAACCTAACTTAGAGTGGCCCATATGTTGTACATCGTCTTAACTCACCTATCTGTTGACAGCAGCGCTTGTGATAGAAACATGATATAGCTTATTTTGACTGGTTTCAACTTGCATTTTTAATCAGTTCATTTGCGTATGCTTGTTGACATCAGACAAAGATGAGAACACACAAATGAAAATACTTGAAATCATTTTGAACAACTCATTTGATGGGATGATTAACCTATGTCAAGGACAATAATGGACAAGCTCCACAAAACAATCTCTCTTCTCCAAAAGTAACATAGCCTTTAGATGATTATGCCAGTATTGCTGCTTGCCTTTTTAACTTCAGCAAAGGCATCTATTTAGGTTTGTTTATTCATATTTAATGACAAAGTTTGAGATATTGGCTTCACATTTTAAATGGGAGGGTCTGACTATTTGTTACATACTAATATTCAACTCATATTATCGCTGCTATGCAGCTTAGAGTATCCCTGTGTTAAACATATGGTGCATATATACGATGCAGTCATTTGCCAGCCAGCAAACCATGACAACTATAGAAAACATCTGGTAAAAGCAACCATGAGGGACCACTTCGATACATTTGGGACAAATAATCAAGAATGTAGAACACAATAAGCCCATTGCATGCCTTGTGGCATCAAAATTTGTCTTATGACAAAACTCGATTGATTGAAACAGAAAATGGCCAACTCTGGTTACCAATCATGTATTGAAAGCAGGTAAGGTAAGCAATTGCTTTGTTCACAGGAGGCTTACTGGGTTCTTCCTGCTCCTCCAAGACAAAATGTCAGTACCTTTTGCATAGTCTGCTGGCAGACAGAGTCATCCCACTCACCCCCCAAAAGTATCAATCGTGCCCACCAACCTACGAGATTAAAATGCGAAACAAGTAAGAGGTGTGGAAGATAAACATCTCCAGGGGGCAGAATATCGCCATCAAACACTTTTGCATTAGCTGCGTCAGGTCCGTCCCAAAGCTCTGTATGGCAGCATTAAGATGGTCTTGTCAGGTCGCCTGCTGAGTGAGACACTCGAAAAGCTTAGATTTATCATTATCGAGCACCGCCATGAACCAAAAAATGGCTAACCGAGGGATTAACAGGGCAAAAATGGCGGTAAAAGTAAGTTCCGTGCTTCAAATTGTCTCCTTCATTTCCTGTGAATTGTTCACTCTTGAGTGCATATCAAACATGTTTGGGCGGCTGGCGAATTAATCCAACTGATGTATAAAATATGTATAAGTTTGCATTTGGAGAATCTTGCAGAGAAATTGGTCAACATTTTAAGGAACAGATGGTACCTCTAAAGGCAATCGAAAAGGAAGGAAGAATAAAGTGGTATCACACTCGTATGATACCAAGAACGATACGAGTAGCTAAATAAATATAAAGACTGATAATTTTCTGGCAAAATTTTGTAATCAGCTGATTTGACTTAAATCTGTTAAAATAAGTGCTCAAATGGTGATATTCATCTTGCAAATTTAATTTCGAAGACACTTCTTGAATCCTTCACCTTTGCATTTCGGGAGTGATGCAATTTAGTGGTCAAGTTTCCGCGGGGAAAAAGAAATACGTGGAATACAATTATCTCCAGGCCTTGCTGGCGTTTGCACCAGGCTCTGCTCTCGTGGTGTGGCGGTGAGACGAAAAATTAGGGGACGCGTGAAAACCTTGCATTTGGCACAAAGCTGCAGATTGTAATGCATTTTGTAAACAAACCAAACTTAATGCGTGCAAGCGGCTGGAGTCGCTGGGGTTCTTGGGCTTGGAGGTACCTGGCACCCTTGCTCTGTGCATACATAGACATGATTCAGATGTAGGTGGGGCAGGACATAGCCATAGGTGTCCAGGTTCTGTGGAGCCTCGTTTATGCTTGGTGGTTTCAAGTTAACTCGGTTTTGGATGACATCTGAAGACCTCAGAAGGGGAAACAAGGGTTTGGCATGTGCGATTAGACAATGTGAGGCGGAGTGAAAAATTCACATAAAATATGGGGAAAAGGAGTGAAAAATTCCTCCCCATAGGGTGTTGCTTAACACCCAAAGTCGGCAATTCTAGGACACTGCTTTAAAATACCCTCCCCGACATACCTTTTCCCATTCTCGCGGGCGTATAGCTCAGAAGCTAGAAGGGCTTAAATCTTAAGAATGGCAGGGTTGTGAACAGCACCGAAAGATCTTCAAGATGACTAGTTCAGTTCAACACCCAATATAAATGTGGAACACTCCCTTTGCTACATCTTGTTTGTTTTCATTGTCAAAGTAATGACGTTAAGCCTACACAAAGGAAAATAGCTGCATGATGACAAAATAGTATGTTGGTCTTGACAAGATCTCGCGACTGGGCGGAAACTTTATGCTCCCAGATAGAAATAGGCTACCGGTCAAATTTCCCTGAAAATGGAACGCTTGCAGTTCCATTGCCGCTATGTGAGGTACCCAGCCAGCAGTAACACGAAATTTAGAGAGGTGTGTTCCTTTCTTGGTCAGGAGTACAACGATGTGTAGTTTCAGGCGCTTTTAACATCGATTTTTTACGCAAGGCTCCGTTCATATGACAACATGGCCCCGCCGCTCGCACCTCTCGTTGGTCGCCGAGCAGTGTTTCTAAAAAACATCGCTTCTCAAAAGCAGGAAAACTTCGTACGAGTTTTTGGCGTCAATATACGCATCACAGATGGCTCAGAGGGTATCCTCTGAGGCATTCATTGCGCGTGTTTTGACATAGAAAACGTGCGTCTGGTGATTCTCCTTTCTGAGAAGTTACTGGCTTTTAGGAACACTGCACGGCGATCCACGGCTGGCGCGGGCGACGGGCGGCAGCTACGATGCGTGTAACACCGTTGTCTTAACAGTGTTTGACCACACTGTTCTCTCTATCACTCCTCGTTACGAAAAAAAAACGGCGAATCAGGACCAGGATTAGGCGCTGCGTAGTCCGGCACTAGTGCTTCCTGAATTGGCGAGGCTCATACTTGTACATTGTGAAAAGATCACGGGATACAGCAGGCTAATGCTGCCCTTTGCTTTGCAAGACGGCCAGGTGTCATGAATTCGTGAGGTCGTTAGTCGTATTAAGTGCCATGGGCATGCGGAAACCGAATAACGTCCTCAGCGAACTTGCAAGTTTTCAGAGGTTAGGAATTCAACGGTCAAAATTGTTGCAAAAGGTTATAGAATGTTGTAAAGGCGGTTTGCGGCCAAAAGAAGGTAAGGTAGAGCCTAAGAACGACCTTCAGTCTTCTTGCAAGACCCAGCAGCTTTGAAGGGGTAAGTTGGGAAGTTGTTGCAAAAGGTTGCCGAATGTTCCAAAAGCGTAAACGGCTAAAGAAAGCAATGTGGTGCTCCAAAACCACTTCCAATGTTGTCGCACTGCACAAGAGCTCTTCAAGAAAGCATTTTGAAACTGGTTGGAAAAGTTACAGAATTTGACAGCGATTTGCAGTAAAACGAAGCACCATAGAGCTTCAGGATCACATTCATTCTTCTTGCAAGGCCCGATGGCCCGCCTAAAAACAACACAGGCCCAATGGAGTGTGGCCTTGGAGTCGCTGGGAGGTCTTGGACTTGAAGGTACATGGCGCCCTTGATCTGTGCATACATAGGCATGATTCAGATTTAGGTGAGGCAGGACATAGCCATAGGTGTCCAGGTTCTGTGGAGCCTCGTTTATGCTTGGTTGTTTCAAGTGAGCTCGGTTTTGTATGGCATATGAAAACCTCAGAAAGGGAAATATGGCTTTGGCATGTGCGATTAGACAATGTCAGGCAGGAGTGAAAAATTCGCATAAAATATGGGGAAAAGGAATGAAAAATTCCTCCTCATAGGGTGTTGCTTTACACCCTTAGTCGGCAACTCTAGGACACTGCCCGGTGCACGTCATTTCCGTCCCCTGTCAGAGAAAGTTTAGTTTAAACCACTGATTTCCAATGGCGCCACCTCTAACAGCCGAAATCCGGGGTGCCCGTTTTACCAGGGTGCCTCATTTTGCCACGTTTTCCCCTACATTCCGTCCTGAAAATAATACGTGCTGGTTGCTGGTTCTTACACGTGTGTTGACTACAATTCTACGACCATTTTCTGCCACTAAGAAGTTTTGCTCGGTGGTCATATCTCAGGGGGAGAAGAACAGCACCTGCTAGCGCTCCCTCTGCTGCCTGCGTTGCCCCCGTACTTTTTACAAGTACATTAGAAACCAGGGGCATAGTTTTGCAGGCCTCAAGGCTAAGCAGCGAAAGAACGACGGAACCGACCCTAAAATGCGCCAACAAACGCGTTTGGTGCATTTTCTCTAGAAGTTTGTGAGGACTGCATTCCCCCGCCCCCTGAATGGAAAATAACATCCACGTCAGAAAAGGAATGTGCTTTATTTGGTTGGAATCCATCCGTCACTGTGTAAGCGACAGTACAAGAAGCAAAGTCATCGAAGAATTCGACTCTGGTATTAAAGCTGTTAGTGACAAGCGTGTTGGCTAGTAATAAGCTGACAGCGGAGGGACAACCCCAGAATGACGAAGCCATCCATGCTCATTTCGTCTGGGCTACATACTTGCTGAACCAATAACTCCATACTGAAAAAGCACACAGTAATTGGGTGCGCATTGCAGATTTGATAGCGTCCTACTGACGGGAAAGGACCGACTTTGCGGCCGGCATTCTGGCACCGTCGGATGTCGGCCTTATTTCCAGGACGCGCGCGGTCTGGTATGTGTGTAATCTAGTGCTTTCGAGCCCACCAGTCCGGTGACGATGGCGATGCCCTGGCGTACTCCTAGGGCCGTGGTGTACTCCTAGGGCCGTGGCGTGCCCCTGGGGCCGTGGTGTACTCCTGGGGCCGTGGTGTACTCCTAGGGCCGTGATGTACTCCCAGGGCCGTGGCGTGCCCCTGGGGCCGCGGTGTACTCCTGGGGCCGTGACGTACTCCTAGGGCCGTGGTTTACTCCTAGGGTCGTGACGTACTCCTACGGCCATGGTGTACTCCTAGGGCCGTGATGTACTCCTAGGGCCGTGACGTACTCCTAGGGCCGTGGTTTACTCCTAGGGTCGTGACGTACTCCTAAGGCCATGGTGTACTCCTAGGGCCGTGGTGTACTCCCAGGACCATGGTGTTCAGCGCCGGACGAGACGAATCCATGAAGTCAGCCCGCCCTAAACACGGCATAATTATGTGGTCCGACGCGCGTCCATGGCCGGAAATTACGCTCGGCAGCCTCCCAGACGTCGCCAGCCGCCCTTCAGCCGCCCGGTAACAGCGCAGACAGCCGCAGCGGCCCACAGCCGTCCCCACTCATGGCCCTTTACAAACCACCAAATTGTTCACACTGGTTAATTGTCTCTGGCATTATAACACCCAGTATCAGTAACCTAATGCCGTTATCATTTTCCGCACCAGGTTCTCGTAACGCTGCGTGTGGCCGTGGTAAGCCGCGTGCCATCCGCTTAAGTGTGAACAAGCTGACGCGAAAAACAAAGTTACTCGCGATATCCGTAGCTTAACGGCTGCGAAGCCGCGATTGATGATACGTTACGACCAAGTACGCTGAGTCGACACGTCCCGCCGTTGTCGTTTCTGACTCCCCGCACAGCCCGCCATGATGCCAGGGACCCCATTATCATAGCGGAGATCGTGACGTCGTTATGAGAAGCCTCACCGCCGGGTGCCCGCAGGCCGCCTCCGTGCGGCGGGCGTGCACGCGCGCGCGCGCGCGCGCGCGGCCAACGCTCTGGCACTGCCGCCGCCGACGCGGCCGGCGCGGCCGGCGCCACCGACGCCGACCTGACGGCCCGGCAGACCGCACGTGCTCCCCCCCGTGCCGGTTCGATCACCGGCGCAGGGGGGGGGGGCAGAACCGCCCCTCCCCGCACACGCGGGCCCGTCGCCAGCCGGAGACGGAGCGGCGCGGCGTTGGCTCGACATGCGCCACCCGCCGGCGACGCGGCTTCGGGCGCGGGGATGACCCCGGCGGTAACCAGGCGCTGTCGGTGGTCCTGCGCTGCTCGGCGTCACTGCCGCGGCCGGGAGCCCGGACGCCGATGATGGGACGATGACAATGGATGATGGGATGATGGGCGCCGATGGGACGCTCCGCAGCCTGGGTGGCCGTGGCGGCGACGACGGCCAGCTCAGATGGCGCGTCTGCGCCTCACGGCGCGCGCTGTCCGCCGACAGGATCTCGCCTGCTCCCGACGGATCACGTGGGCGTGAAATAGCATTCGAAGCTGGGACGCCCGAGAGCCACCCCTCACCGCCGGTGCCGCCAGACCGGCGGGTCCTGACGCGGCCGCTGGTCCAGGGCGTCGGCTGGCCCGCCGCCGCCGGCTCGCAGGCGCCTGTCCGACGCCGCAGCCGGCGGGAGGGGCGGACGGCTGACGGGAGGGGCGGGACAGCAGCCTGTTGCGCCTTCAGTCTCGCCGAGCGCTCCCGGTCGTCGTCGCAGGAGGGCGGCCGCCGACAGCGTGCGGAGGGGCGTCGGCGACGCCACGCCCACGCGTCAGCACCGCGGCGTCGCGACACAGAGACACGCGACCTGTCCTGGTAATGTATTCACTACCTGAGTAGACCAGTAGCAAATGAGCAGAAAACTTCTCTCCACCGCCCTCTCCGCCGCTCAACACACGATCAGAGACATAATCATACGAGGTAAATCCAAGGTAAAAAGAACAGCCGCCGACTGCTACCTACGGAGAGAGCAGACACGCACCGACTGCCCGGCCGTCAAGCCGCGAACACCGCGCTGGGGGCCGCCGCCGCCCCCGCCCCGACGCGCCTAGCGGCCGCCGCTCTCAGGAGACCGGCTGCGGCAGCTTGAACTCGCGCCGGATGTAGAAGAGGATGTAGGCCTTGCACCGCGCCACCTGCTCCTCCTCCGCCCGCCGCACAGTGCTGTCGTTGAAGTGGTACCACGCGCCTGCGGGCGCGGCGGCGAGACGCGTCATAAGGCGGCTTCTTTCTATTTGGAGGGGGGGGGGGGGCGATGCACACGTTCCCACCACGATACACGCTTTCATGTTAGTCCACGTGCTGGGTTTTGGCATTCCACGATACATTCAGCGCAAAAGACTTCTGAATCTGAAGTGAAGATGTCCCGATGACATCCTTTGCAAGACCTTTCATTGAAACATTCCGGCCTTCAAACTAGCCTTTCCTTGGTAAGTTTGACACGATGGATCATGACGCTGTCACCTGCGGGCAAGGGGTTGCAACAAGGGCGCGCTTTTGTTGTCATCTATTTAGTGACGTGGAACTGAATCAGCTGCGGTGAGGCAGCGACCTAGAGGTAGACGGCAGTGCGCCAAGCAGCACCATAACCCCACATTCGCCAAGAAGCACGGCACGGCACGAAGCGGACCGAACAAGCTCTCTGGCCCTTCCATCTCCACACTTCCACAAATGCCAAAGTTGCCGACGTCCTCTTCCCTCCCCCAACGTGTCCAGCGACGTCGCCCCGCTCAGAGTTTCTGCGCTGGAGGAAGGGGAGGGGGCGGAGAGCATACCGAGAGCACACCAACGGGGAGCTATACCCCCCCCCCCCTCCCCCCGGCGACCGGCCGCGACCTACGGCAACACAACGCGCCGAGAGTGGGCACCTCCGCCGACGCCTCCAGCCTCCAGCCAGGCCACACATCACCGCACCGACAGCCGCGGGGGCCCCCCACAAACACTGGCGACAGTAACGAGGCGCCCGCGCGGCCCGCGGCGTCCGCAAAAACGCCGCCGGCGCAAACAAACACGCCATTTGCCAAGCCTCGTCGCCGAGCCGACGTCGACGGAGAGTCGGGGATGCGATAAATGTGAGTCTCTTGGAAGTCCGCGCCCTGACATCAAATTACATTTGTAGCATTAACGCAATTCATGACGATTCTATGCAAACACGCTAAATGAGCTCCCGGAACGCTGGAGTGCAATCAATGTGAATTCCCCGAAGTCCGCGCATAGACCTTACGGCAGGCTCCCATCGAACTCTGCAGTTGAAGTGTTTCAGCAATACAGGACGCTTTTATCCAACTGGGAGGTCTAAATTTATGGCGAAAAGGTCATCTCACCCGACTAACGGGGACTTTGCAGCGACTCTTCAATCCATCCGCTTCCCTGCCGCGACCTATCTAGCGCCTCTTCATCCCACCCACGTCACTACCATACCGAGGACTATGCAACACTCCTTCATCCCGCTCACGTCACAACCATACCGAGGACCATCCAACACTCCTTCATCCCACCCACGTCACAACCATACCGACGACCATCCAACACTCTTTCACCCAGCCCACGTCACTACCATACCGAGGACGACGCAACACTCCTTCATCCAACCCACGTCACAACCATACCGAGGACCATCCAACACTCCTTCATCCCACCCACGTCACAACCATACCGAGGACCATCCAACACTCCTTCATCCAGCCCACGTCACTACCATACCGAGGACGACGCAACACTCCTTCATCCAACCCACGTCACAACCATACCGAGGGTCATCCAACACTCCTTCATCCAACCCACGTCACAACCATACCGAGGACCATCCAACACTCCTTCATCCAGCCCACCGTCACTAACCATACCCAGGACCATCCAACACTCCTTCATCCCACCCACGTCACACCATACCGAGGACCATCCAACACTCCTTCATCCCACCCACGTCACAACCATACCGAGGGCCATCCAACACTCCTTCATCCGCCCACGTCACAACCATACCGAGGACCATCCAACACTCCTTCATCCCACCCACGTCACAACCATACCGAGGACATCCAACACTCCTTCATCCCACCCACGTCACAACCATACCGAGGACATCCAACACTCCTTCATCCAGCCCACGTCACTACCATACCGAGGACATCCAACACTCCTTCATCCCGCCACGTCACACCATACCGAGAACCATCCAACACTCCTTCATCCCCCCCGTCCACAACCATACCGAGGGCCATCCAAACACTTCCTTCACTCCCGGCCCACGTCGCCTACCATACCGGGGACCATCCAACACTCCTTCATCCAGCACCACGTCACTACCATACCGAGGACGACGCAACACTCCCTCATCCACGGCCCATGCCACTACCATACCGAGGACCATCCAACATCGCCTTCATCCAGCCCACGTCACTACCATACCGAAGACGACGCAACACTCCTTCATCCAGCCACACGTCGCCTACCATCCCGAGGGACGACGCAACACTCCTTACATCCAGCCCACGTCGCCTTACCATACCGAGGACCATCCAAACGCTCTTCATCCCACCCATGTCACTACCATACCGCACGACCCACGCAACACCTCTTCATGCCCACCCACGTCACTAGCGAGGACCTTGCAGCACCCATTCGTCCCACCCACATCACTAGCGAGGACTGTGCAGCACCCACCCGTCCCACCCAAATCACTCGCGAGGATAATGCAGCTCCTATCGCGTCCCACTCACGGCACCAGCGAGGACCATGCAGCACCTTTTCAGCCCGCCCGGCGGCGGCGCCCCGGCTCACCGGCGTTGCTGGCGAAGGCCGTGTAGTGGCCGGAGCCGGCGCCCGAGCCATGGTGCACGATCACGGCGGCCAGGTCGTACAGCTGGCGGCCGGCGGCGGAGCGGCGCGTCTCGTGGCGCCGGCCCAGCAGGTACGGCGACATATCGAGCGCGCGCACCGGAAATGTCAGCGGCACGTCCACCTTGGTCCGGTAGTTGTTGCACCAGCGGAACCGCTTCACGTGCACGCATAGCACCTGTCGGCACGAGGGGTGGGGGGGGGGGGGGGTAGGTGGACGCCGATCTGGTGGTCACATGGTCCCGCTTCGGGACCAGCCGCAGCAGTCAAGGCGAGCATGGGTGGACGCACGGCTGTGGCGACACAAGGGCCGCAGTTCTCGCGCGCGCAGCGTCTCCGGGGGCGGAGGCGACGGTACAGGTCAGGCAATGCCGGGTATCATCTCCCGCTGCCTCCGGCCGTCTGAGGAGTGGCTCGGGTGACAGCACGCGCGGCGAGCGGCTCGGGTTCACGTTATCATCTGGCAGAGGCAGAGAATGTAGGCCTCGCAGCATTCTGCGCGTCTCAGCAGCCGAATTGCAATTCGCAATGAAAATATTGCGGTCCGGACTGGCGGATATTGCCGCCTACTCGAAAGTGCGCCAGTGGAGACGTAAACGCACCCACAAAATGGCCGAATGCGTTGGTTATAAATCAGTTGTGAATCAGTCTTACCTTTTCACGTGTCTGAAGTGACTACCATGACGTTGCCGAGATCCGAATCCAAACTCACGTACTTGACGGCGATTACCACCACTGGACAAACCGGGCGGAACACCTATGATTTCTTACTTTAATTCGCATATACCGTGACCAACGGCTCTTCACTGCCTCCCTCCAGTACGCGGCATTTGTTCTTGGCAAACACATCCAATTACAGCGGCCGGCAGGCCTGCAAGCACCATAACTTGGAAAAATGCCTTCCGCTCACACTGTGACATTCAAACATGATCCAGTGACGCCATCAACGCACCGACGCTCTTCCCGGTAGTAATGTTTCCTACGAACACTGGTGCGCGTACACACTGAACCAGCGTGAACAGAAGTTCATCCAAGAGAAAGCGCTCCGTCAGATATCCGACTACATCATCAAATTACAAACAGCGGCGCTGTATCTCGCTATACCTCGAAACGCTGCATCTCGCTATACCTCGAAACGACCGGTCAGTTTTTCATACTGACATGCCTGAAGTGGACCGAGTGACAGTGACGGCGGTAAGAGCGAAGTCTGAACTGATCAAAACCAGGCGCTCTGAAGCGGCTCCCACCACTCAAACGGCGCGCACGCGTGAAGCTACCTGTCACGGCCAGAATGCGCCGTCGGCTATGCGAAGTGTCAATGCAGCCACGGCGCCGCCGCCCTTCAATGCTTTTCATCAGGGTGTCAAGCGCCAATAGAATCGTGACGTCACGCACGGGCGCGAGCGTGATGGGATCCAAATCAGCCACGCGGAGGCAGCCGAACGAAAAACGCCATTCATTACAGGTGCTCAAGTAGCCGCGCGCGGAGCGTCCGCCGATGACAGCAAACGCTGCGAGACATCGGACGTGCTAAAACGTACACAACACCAAGAGACACTACTACGCCGTTTACCGACACGTGCCACGGACCGAGCGGCAATAGTCTCGAGCAGTTCAGACAAACGAATCATTTCAGGGCGCGACCCGGAACGTCGCTGGGACGCGGAGCCGCACCCATCGCTCGAAACAAACACAGATGACTCGAGTCTGCCCGGCACGCAGGTCACACCGTCCGCCACAGACCACCCGGATGCGAGACCTGGTGCTCTGACCGGTCGGCGAAGGGCGACGCTCTGACCGGGCGGCGCTCCGGCCAGCCGGCGGAAGGCGGCGGCCGGCGCGGCTGGCGCGGCACTCACGTTCGGCAGCTGCCGGATCCAGAACTTCTTGGTCGACTTCTGACGCTGCTTGCACGTGTTGCAGTGGTACAACTCGGTGTCGGCCAGCTCCTCCACGTCCAGAAAGAGGTCCAGGCAGTCTGCGGAGCAGGGGAAGGGCACGCGCTCAGTCGCCACCACACCACACCGGCTCAGGCCGCGCTGCCAGCCAGAGGGGGACGCGAACTAGGAGACATCCAGACAGCTAGAGGGGAGGGGGAGGCGGTACACACTTGGCTACCGCTCGCACGGCCGCGAGTCGAACGGCTGTAATCACGGCCTGGCCAGGGAAGCGCTTCACATGGAGGGAAGCTCGCATGTCTCCGGCCGGAGGAAGCAGCGAGGGAGGGAGGCGGGGGGGAGGGGGGGGGGGGCAGTCAGTCGCAGTGGACACGTCGGCGACCCGACTTGGCTACCAAGTGGTCCGGCGGCCTCTGAGAAGGCTGGCGAAAGAGCCGCAGAACGGCCGGAGGTGAGAAAGGGGAGCAGGAGAGAAAGAGGTGTGCGATTACCAGGGCGGTTACGGTTACCAGGGCGCGGTAATGAAGTTTCAGCCAGCTGCCAGGGTAGTTAAGACGAAATAAAGGATTCTTGGATGCCTTCTTGTGCCTTGTTTGTCCCACGAATAGACAAGACAGTCCGCCTTCCGCCAATTCAAGCATTTCAGGCTGAAAGCACACGCTCTTGGAGCGCGGCGCGTTCTTTAGCTAATTGCCGGCGAGTCCTTGAAAATTCAGGACGCGTGCGGGTCGTAAATGAACTATAACCCTCACCTTAAAAGATCAGAATGCTTCTTTTTACACAGCAGGAAACACGAGCCGCATCGATTGTCTACGCCAAGATGGCTCTTCAACCATAACCTATAACTAAGCAACACCATCATGACAGTAATTACACCACCTCTCAACCAGACGAGACAAATTTCAGAACGCGCTGGGATGCTAGCTTCATCTTCTTATTTTTAGTGGAATCTTTTGACGTAACGCCGCAGACGAGACTATACTAGGACGAATACCAATTCCCCGCCATGTTGGAGATCCAGCTGCAACTCCAATTCGCCGAAAACTTACAACCGTGCTCTCAACAACGATCTCATTTCAAGCCCAGACACTATATTTGGGATGGGCATGCCTATCGCCCACCACGACTGGCTGAACGTGCCAAAATGAGAAGGTTTGGACCACATGTTGTGTAACACGTGCAGTCAAACAATGCGGTAGCATTCGCCTCTGCCGGCAGACAAATTACTCAAATCCTTCCCCTCACTACGAAAGAGTCGCGGTTCTGTCAAACCGGTGAACAATAGGAAAGGAGGCCGTTCAACGCCAGTGAGCTCATGTAGTAGGGAAGGAAGGGGCAGCACGGACTTCTTAATTCTGCCTCACATCCTGGTGGAGTTTGAGGTGCCAGTGTCAGGAACGCTCGCAATCAGTCATCGATGCTCTTGTTTTTCAATAGTGGTCAAAATCGGATACAAATCTGTTATATTTTCGAACGATTTTGAAAAAGATGTCATCCTGCGGGGGTGGCACCCATCGTGGGGCTACACCGCCAGTCGTTTCTCGGTACAGTCCGTATAAGTGCAGCAAAGGTTGCGGCCGTTTAACCAACACGTTTGGAATCACAAATTTTGTAGGAAGAGTAGCCTGTACGTGTAACACCGCATCAAAATTGTACCAATGACTCTAGGCTATGTCCTGACCCGAAGTGGGTGGAACGTCTCAACATCTCCAACTTTTCTTTTTTCAGATTTGCCCATTTTTTTCTTTTCAGGGTTCAAGATCTCAAATCTCACGTGATATCGGAGTTTGTATTGTATTATTTGACGACAGATATCCGGAGAGTTGAAAAACACCGAAGTTGTTGTACCTTCGAAGCATACTCACTTCTTACAACTGTTCCACGGTTAATCAGCAAATCTCTATCCTATCCTTTACACTGCAAAGATTAAGTCCTATTTCTTTTCTCATTTCATTGCACTGTGGACAACCGTGCTGTTGGACCCGTTATTGCACGTTTCATGCACCCAACGGCTGCATCCACTACAAACAAGTCACACGTCATCCTCCCGACCACTCCTGAGCAGCACATACAGATGGCATATGTACTGAGAACACTTTTTAGTGGCCTTTTCTTCCTGTTGTTTCTTTCCTGTTCTACTTTAGCTTTCCTCTGCCTTGTTTACAAGGCATTCAGTGCTTTTCACCTGGGCATTCTCCTCCAGTCGCCTTTAATCGGGGGAGCTAGTCATCACGAGGGCTGTGCCTCTTCGTTTCCGTCGGAGCCGGTCATCACGAGGGCTGTGCCTCTCCGTCTCCGTCGGAGCTAGTCATCACGAGGGCTGTGCCTCTCCGTCTCCGTCGGAGCCGGTCATCACGAGGGCTGTGTCTCTCCGTTTCCGTCGGAGCTGGTCATCACGAGGGCCGTACCTCTCCGTTTCCGCCGGAGCTGGTCATCACGAGGACTGTGCCTCTCCGTTTCCGTCGGAGCTGGTCATCACGAGGGCTGGCCTCTCCGTTTCCGCCGGAGTTGGTCATCACGAGGGCTGTGCCTCTCCGTTTCCGTCGGAGCTGGTCGTCACGAGGGATGTACCTTTCCGTCTCCGTCGGAGCTGGTCGTCACGAGGGATGTACCTCTCCGTTTCCGCCGCAGCTGGTCATCACGAGGGCTGTGCCTCTCCGTTTCCGTCGGAGCTGGTCATCACGAGGGCTGTGCCTCTTCGTTTCCGCCGGAGCTGGTCATCACGAGGGCTGTGCCTCTCCGTCTCCGCCGAAGCTGGTCATCACGAGGGATGTGCCTCTCCGTTTCCGCCGGAGCTGGTCATCACGAGGGCTGTGCCTCTCCGTTTCCGCCGGAGCTGGTCATCACGAGGGCTGTGCCTCTCCGTTTCCGCCGGAGCTGGTCATCACGAGGGCTGTGCCTCTCCGTTTCCGTCGGAGCTGGTCATCACGAGGGCTGTGCCTCTCCGTTTCCGCCGGAGCTGGTCATCACGAGGAATGTGCCTGTCCGTTTCCGCCAACTTTTGTCTTTTTGAGGCACGAAGACTATTGGAAGAGGGATTATGTCATCTATTGGGCCGTTGGGTGACGGTGTAGTCGGGGTGCCGTGCTGCGCCGGTACCACCGGAGTGCCGTGCTGTGGCTGTGCCGGTGTTGACACAGTGCCGTGCTGAAGCTGCGACACCAAAAATGGAAGCACAGAAAGGAAAAGAGAAACATAGACAGGTAATACAAATTTCGTGTCGCTCCACTCGACCGCCTTTTTGCTAGGCCCTGGAAACATTAGGAGGAAAAAGTTCTGTAATCCTTGCCTAGGCCGCTAAGACCATGTCTTCAATTGAAACAAAAGCCATCAAACCGGAACTGTTGAAAAGACGATTTTTTTCAGAGATTTAAAGATAAAACATAAAAGTATAACTTGAACAGAAAATATACCGAGGCTCTCCTTCCAACTGCCACTCTAGTACGGCAATGGGTACAAAATATTTTATGGAATAACGCTTCCATGCAAGGCGCGTAGCTACAGAATGCTTTAGGGTGCGCAGTGAACAGAAAATACACGCAGCATTGCAGGACCGTATCTACCAAAGTTCTTAAGCTTATGCAAAACCCGGCGGTGGAAGTGGTGGGCATCTAAAGCATGTGGCATGCGGGCGGTGGTGGTGGTGATAGGTGATGGGCATCGTAAAGATCGCACGAAGATAGTAGCCGTACCTCGGGAGTCAAAAATGACATCGTAGTACATATACCAGAATTTGAGCTCATCTGTCACCTTTCGCTTCAAAAATGCCTTGTATCCGTAGGTTGCAACCGTATGATATTGATTGTGCTCCGCAAGTCTGGCAGGTGGTCCCCGAGCGGTCTTTGGGAATCCCGGTAGTACCCTAATCACATTTTTGCAATGCAATTCTACTGATGCGAGGGAGCTTCGTTGCGGTAAAATGGAAACAGGTGCCCCTTGGTGACAATACGAGCGAAGAATATATTTTCTCCTGCAAAAAGGGTTTACGAATAGGGGACGCACACCTCAGCCCCCCCCCCCCCTTGGCGCTGTCTCTGGCTACAAAAAAGCTAATTAGTAATTCGGGATTTGATTTGCACTTTATTTCTAATGATAATCATTCATTTTTCCATCCACCCAATCCTCTGTGTCGCTTAAATTCTTGAACAACACCGCTTGGGGTAGCACCGCCCATGGTGGGATAGCCCCGCCGAAACGGGCGGTGTTACCTCAAAGGCCTACCAACTTAAGAGGAGTGTAGATGCGTCATTACCGATTCACCAGGTATAATCCATGTTGCGCAAACTGGGCGCAAATACCTCCGAACCCCGAAGAAACTGCCGTTTCATATGACCCAGCACTGCTCTGTCCACTTCTGAGGGCGGAAAGTGCTCCGCTTTAACATCACTACATGCAAAAGTAAAGAACGTTGCATTTCAGCTCGATTAAATCAGAGCGTCGCGACGTCCTCTCCTCTTCGGTGCCACGGTCGAAAAGGCCCGTCAGCTGTGAGATATCATGAGATATTATATCATATATATGCAATATCACATATTCCTGACATTGGAGGGGGTAGTGTTCCCCAAAGGGCGGTGCTGCCCCCCCCCCCCCTCTTTCTCAGGTTTTTCCAATCAAGCGTAAGTACAATGGACCAGAAATGCACTGAAAATAACCAACCTGCCTTGGCTGGTTACTTACATCCCTTTCCCATTTCTAAAACTAATCACAGCTAGCAAAAACTGCAGCCGCCCGGATCCTGGACGACAAAGGCAAGCCCGCCCCGCAGAGGCCTCGTTGGAAACGCCATCGCACTCTGAACACTCGGTACCCGCCTGTATGCTCCCCGCCGCCACACCAGCGCGGGGTAAATACAGCGCGGCCGCCACTGAGCAGCCGCTGCCGGCGCACCCACCCAGCGCGCTCGAGCCCCGCTCCTTTACGAAGGGGGCCAGCTCATCTAAACGGAGTTAATTGGGCCACTTCCCCACAACTGGGCTGCATGCCACGCCATACTATGATATATATATATATATACATATATATATATATATATATATATATATGCCATGATGTTTGTCAGCTCCGTTTGAACCTGCTTCGATCTCGACAACCCGTTCTCTCGCGACAACCCGCCTTAACGCAAAACTAATAATCGACACATGCGCACTGGTTGGGGATAGCCCCCTCCCAGGACACTTGTTTGACAAATTTTGCAAATCTTACGTTGGGCTTCACGTTGAGTACCTCTTAAAGGTGTGATTTTCCCAGCATATCAATCCACTTTCTATGAACCTCCTATATATCAAATGTCTGCTCCGCACCCTGTCCGAGGCAACACACGTTGCCTCGCGGCGGACGCGCAGGCCGCGAGGAAGATGGCGCCGCGGGTCTGGGGAATCATGCCGCCGTCCGCCCCTCCCCCCCCCCCCCCCAACACACATATGCCATCTCTTGCATCTTATTGTGCGGAACGCCGCATCGCGCGTGTTCCGTCGCCGGCTGGCATGGCCTTGTGCGTGATGCAGCTCTACACCGGAAATGCGGCACAAGTTGGCGTGGCGCGTCAACGGCGCGCCAGCGACTGTAGCGCCAACATAAGCGCTCCGATTACGCATTTGCATCCGGTGCGTCCGATCTGAGCCCAGGCGCATCCGGTTTGAACCAACGCCCTTCCCCATGCTACCCGAGACGGTGTACGCTCTATCCAATCCTAGCTCACCATATCATCCAGTATATCATCACACATGATTCTGAAGAGCAGGAGATACAGGGGGGGGGGGGGGGGCACCGCCTTGCATCAGGGTCCAGGAATTGCGCGCGGGTTGTCATGGAGATCTTCTCAGCAAGGTCACGGGAATTTAGCTCATCACGGGAGCGCGCGAGTCCTGCGCAAGCCACGCGCTCACGTGGCAAAAGCAGTTTCATGCGTTTCGGTGCGCGCAATCAGTTGCCACGCCGCCGGTTATTTTGGGCGGGGAGACTCTGCAACACTAATTGCTTGAAGAATGAGACGGGGGTGCTGCGCACCAGGCCTTCAGCGGACTCGCAGAGAGACCCGGGGACCGCCCGCGTCGCGGAACACCGTCAAACAGAGCACCTCCTTTCTCACGGCACGAGGACAGTTAACACCATCTCTCAGGAGGGTAACAGAGATGTCTTGAAGCAAACGAGCGGAAGTTGCCCCTGCCAGCGGAAGCATGAAACGTGTGAATGACAGTGCACACACCAACCGCGTTGTTGTTAGTGGCTCGGAAAAAGGCATGGAGCGAGAACGGTGAGTGGCATGATGCCTTAGGAACTCGACCGACCAACAGCACGGCACGCCCCTAAGCTTCAAGGGGTTCGCGGTACGGGGGAGCGTTGATTGGAGTGCGGCGAATTTCGGGCGACACGAGCTGGCCGTAGAATGCTGCAGTTACCCAGAATGGCTTCCGAATGATAAATAACGTGTGTCGATCCCGATCGTGCTGCGAGGTGAAATGCTCGATACCGCAAGCGATGACCGTCGAGTCGACTCTGGTAATATCACTTTACGATGGAGTACGGCCCTCAGGCCGCAAAGCTTCCATAGGACATTGTTATTTACGAGTAAGTTCCCCAGACAGCTGAACACGGCTGTGTTTTAGCTGGTCCGCCGATCAGCTACCATGCAATTGACATACTTGTCGTGTGCTTTCCTCTCTGATTTGACGCACCGATAAGTTCGCTGACCCAACGTCGATCCGGGCTCACGACAAATCTCCGACGGAATCGAATCTGGCCTGACTGAAGTCAAACGGCGCTGATTCCGGAGTCAATCACAGCGCCGCCCAGAGGCCAGCAAAAAGCTGGCTGTACGCTCAACAGCCAATACACGATCTGAGTTGATCGTAGAGTACTTGAAAATTAGTAACTGTGGCAATTGGCACTTGGCAATTGTGCTCACGCTGCACTAAGTTCTACGCGCACCTCAGTGAGAAGTCTGTTCGACAAAATGGGCACATTCGCGAACACATGGACGCGTCGACATAATGGGCACAACTGCGAACAGATGGGCTTTTCAGCACAAACGACAAAAAACCCTGGTCAATAAAAACGGCCAATAAGCCCAGACATCGCCTGAGCATGTGAAAGCCACGTGGCATGCATTCTCTCGCAGTCAAATCCTTCGCAAAACCGTTTCAGGGGGAGGGGAGGGAACGATCCTGGTTTGGTGGTTTGGGACCTTTCGCAGTGGCTTTAAAAGCTGGGCACTACAGACGTGACCTCGACCAGTGGGATAAAGCCCAGTTGAAAACGGGCGGGAAATCACAATTTTTCTTCTGCAGCGCAGCACAGGCCACTCGGCTCACTAGGCCACAAGCTTGGTGCCGAGTTCCACCAGGACTTCTCCGGCTTTCGGTACGCCGCGGGGCGAGCTGACCGCCCCGACCCCGGGGGCCCCGCTAGTGCCAACAGTGAGCCCAGCCAAGGGTGAAGCGGGGGCCCTCAGTCAGCCAGCGGCGCACTCTATCCAGGGCTTGTCGCCTCCTGTGCGTTGTGGCCCCCAGAGAAAACTGTTATTCCCTGTCAGGCTTTGAACGGGGTTTGTTCGAAAATGCGGTACGGTTTGTTGTGGTTTTCTTTTTAAATGTTGTGCGATTGGGCTGACACGAGCACTCAAAACGAATAACACGATCTGAAATTTGGCGCAGAATAGCAATGTATGCAGAGGAGCAACTAATGACCGTGCCATCTTAAAACCGATCGCTGGTACGCAAAAATGACACATAACCTCGCTAACCTTAACAGATGCCCGAATAGGCCTGGGGAAAACTGATCAGCCGTTACCAGAAGCCAGTGCATGGAATAAAACAATCATCCCAACGAGCAGGGAAGACAGGACTGTCTAATTTCATCTCGACGGACAGAAGTAGCAAAGGGCAGCCTACCTCATCATAGGGGTTCAACATGGGCCTTCCTCACCAGAAACACGGCAGACGACCCACTTTACAACCAGAAGGGGCGCGTGACAACTGACTTTCCAGCCAACCAGAACTACAATGGAAGAGACTGCCCACCGCCCACCGACCACCCCGAAGACCTGGCCTGCGCGCCCACAACGCCGCCGCAGCCGGCGCCTCACCGGCCAGCGAGCAGGCGGGCGGCGGCTCGGCGTCCTTCGGCTTCCGCTGCTGCAGGAACCGGTCCGGGATGTCGAGCGACAGGTCCAGGAACGGGTCCTGCTTCTTCGACTCAGTCCGACAGATCAGACACGTCACCTGCGGACATCGACGGGTGTGACGGGGCTGTGGCAGGTGTCACAAGTCTGTGACATGTGTGACGGATATGTGACACGTGTGACAGATATGTGGCAAGCGCGACGGATTTTCGGCATGCGTGACGGATCTGTGACAGGTGTGACCGGTCAGTGACAAGTGTGACGGGTTTGTAATGTATATGACAAGTGTGACGGGTTTGTAATGTATATGACATGTTTTACGGGCCTATGACAGGTGTGAAGAATCTGTGAGGTCTGAAGGATCTGTGACATGTGTGACGGATCTGTGGAAGGTGTAGTGGGTAAATGACAGGTGTGACGGGCCTGTTACATATGCGACGGATATGTGACATGTGTGACGGGTCTCTGGCAGGCATGACAGCACCTATGGCAGGCGATATGTGCGCGTGCCGCAGGTAGGTCTGCGTCAGCTCCCAGATCGCCGACGCCAGGATCACCACGCTGGGAATTCCCACACCAATCCCTTGCTTCCGCGCGATTAACATTCGACACAGATCACATTTCATAACAACTCTACACGATATTTCAAGTCGTCAGCAGGCCACGAGAGTGCTCACAACAAGCGGTATGGTTTAATCGATTGATTGATGGACGTATATTTTGTGCAATACCGAATCAGCCCTGGGCTATTGCAACCCACGTCAGCAGATGAATGAACGGCTTATAGGTTATGAAGACAAGGACAGTCATTCAAAAACAAACGCACTGCAGCGCACGCAAATAAGCGCTTGTTACGACTTCGCCGCACAAACAGGTCCTGACATCTTCAGATGTCCCACGAGATGTCTCTTCAAGTGTTTTCGGAAAGAGACCATCGGGAAGTAGTCGAAGACAGTCCGAGAGTTCGTTACACGCTTGGGTGCGGGAATGGAAAAACGTCGTTTTCCCTTGTCAGTACGCGAACGAGACATAACTGGATCACTGTCCTGCCTCGTGGGTCGACCGCGCCCTCCGCCCACAGCGCGGAGCACGCCAGTTAGTACGGCTCGCCTGAATGGAGGATCATGTGGATGAGTGAGGGTGGTGTGATACCTGCCTCGATCCGCAGCGGAGAGAGCCTCTAAGCCTCTGATGAGGGTCCGAAACATTATTTATTACTTTTGCGTCCAAAAGTAAGTTTCGCAGCAGAGCCGGGACACTTTTTAACACTTTTTGAACCCTGGCCACATTGAGCTGTGAGCCACTGCCGTATACTGATATGCAATAACGGACCTGTCACAGAACCGGGGCATGCACCGGAGTGGCCAGGAGACTGGCGGGGAGCCTGTACTCCAGATGTGGTCGACTACCTAAGGAACCGAAACAGTGTTTACTGACATGCGAAACGTATGAATTCCAACTCAGACTTCGAGCAAAGATGGGTCCGAGATTCTTTCTTCCAAATAGAGGACACGAAGGTGAGAGCAGAATTTGAAAGTAACGTGGGGAACGATGCGGATACTTTGTCGGCTTCCAAGCAGCATCAGCTGCGTTTTATCAGCATCGACTGTAAGGCCGTTAGATCCGAGCCAATCTTCAAGTGGCCGCGACATACTCCAAACGAGCAATGGCGCTATGTAGCGGAGATCTGGGATCACTGATCAACATCCGGGTATCATCCGCGTCCTGGACTACCACAGCGTCCTCCACGAAACCACTCAGCTCGTTCGCGACTACGCTGAAGAGGAGAGGTCCCATTGTGGATCCCTGGAATACACCGATGCTGTTCGGAAGTTTAGAGGAGCCTTTCGAGGTGCCCGAGCGGTCAATGAGACTGACGCTTTGGGTGTGATTGCGAAGGCAGGGGAAAACCAAGAGGATCAATGCCGCGAGCGCACAGTTTGTAGACGAGTTCTGAGTGCTCCGAGTTCCGAGTCTGCCACATCAAAACAGTTGTTGAGATCAACAGCAGCGATCCTTCTCCCCGGTCATTTGCGGATAGGATGCGGTCGGAAATGGCGATCAACGCGGTCTCAGTGAAGTGATATACAGTTTCTTACGGATGAGAAGAAAACCTGGTTCTTAAGCTATATGATACATTCGGCGAGCATTCACAATGATGCGGCAGTACCATATCTCGTTAACATGATGTAACACCCCCACCCACCCCTCATTCACTTCGCTCCAGCTTCACTTCCATCCGCCACAAACGCGTCCACCGCGGCCTTACATCCGCGCGCGCCCTAACCTCATCCTGGTAGTACTAATCGTTCTCACATCAAACTCCTGGAGGCAGTTGTTCTCACGTTAATTCCCCCGCGGCAACATTCTCACCCCGTTCACCTGGCACCAATCATTCTCATCCCGTGCTTCTGTCAGCAACCGATCTCGCCCCGTTCTCAAAGTGCCAAACGTTCTCGCCTCGTTCTCCCAGCGTCAATCGTTCTCACCTCGTTCTGGAGCGTGCCGCCGAAGACGGACGTCACGACCGATTGTTTGCCGGGCGAGGGCGGCGGGCCAGCCACCGGCCGCGGCTCCCGCATGTCCGGCAACAGCGCCAGCATCTCCGTGTGCAGCCGGTCCAGCATGTAGCGCAGGAACTCGTGCGCGTCCTGCTGCTGGTACCCCCTGCAGCGAAGAGTGGCAAGGCGCTGGTGAGCTTGGGTGGAGTAACGTGTAATGCAATGGGACTTCACATCGCTCAGCACGTTTTTGTATGAGACCTTGACAGGTGGCAGTGGTCAGAGAGATGTTCACCTTGCATAACTTCACTACCTAGAAAATAGCGTCATTTTTTAAGACTCGTCGCATGCACCGTTTGCTGAGTGGCGTTTGGACTAGGGTCCCCCCTGAACATGACCTGTTGCCTGCACAGTAACCCCGGCATCAGCTGTCCCAACTGCGGACTCAAGCTGCCCCAGCCTGTTCGCCAAATAGTGATAGAGATGCTTAGCGAGTAATGCAGTCATGGCACGGGCGCCAGGTGCCAAACATCCCTCCTTCGCCGAGAAGGTCAGGCGCCTGAGGTGGGAATTAAGTCAGCGGGGAGATGTGCTCAAAACGCGCGGCGTCTGCCAATCGTCGCACGTTAAGACCAGCGCGCAGGCCAATATACAACAGGGGAAACATTGGAACGAGTCCCAACAGCTTAACCTGATCACACACAGACGCGTATCAGTCATGATAATCAAGCCTTCAAAAACATCGCCTTTCAAACGCAAATTCATACATAACGCGTGCACACACCGTCCATAACGTCCCGTACATCAGCCTTCCTAACAAGCACGTTCCGGAACCCTGAGCGGGCATAAATCGCCGACCACCCCGGGATCAGGCCCATACATCACCGGCGCCAGCGGTGGTGATGGCCGCTTTCGATCAAAAGCCGGCGGCCGTATCTTATAACGGGCGCGCGTGACTGCCGGCAGCGCTCGGCACGTGCCTTCCGATGCGACAAATGGAGCACGTCACCGTGGCGCGCGCAGTCCATCATCTCCCGTTATGGGACGGCGGGGGCGGGGGGGGGGACGACACTATTGTACGGCGTACTCGGCGCCGTGTGCCAGCAAAGGCACCGCCAGCCTGCACGGGCGGCCGGGCCGGGACCACTGGTCTGAACTGGGACCACTGGTCTGAACTGGGACCGCTGGCCGGACTGGGACCACTGGCCGGACTGGGACCACTGGCCTGAGCTGAGACCACAGGCCGGACTAGGACCAATGGTCGAACTGGGACTGCTGATCTTAACTGGGACCACTGGCCGGACTGGGACCATTGGTCGGACTGGGACGACTGTCCTTAACTGGGACCGCTAGCTGGACTGAGACCACCGGCCCGAAATCGGACCACTGGCCTGAGCTGGGACCACTGCCGGGACTGAGACAACTGCCCTGAGCTGGGATCACTGGCAGGACTAGGACCAATGACCGAACTAGGACCACCCGCCGGACTGGGACCACTGGCCGAACTACTGGCCTTAACCGGGCCATCACTGGCCGGAACAAACACCACAGATTTGGACCGAGGTACCGGCGGTCTGAGCCTGAGCACGGAACACTGACTCGACGGGTGCGTAACGTAACTGGGACTGGGTCACAAATGCCAAAGGACACCAAACAGGGCGACTCATCTTGACAGCCCCTGCGTGACTGGGTCAAGGCGTCCACAGGATTCAATCAAAAGGGATCAACGAGTTTACGTCCGTCCCCCCGCCCTTCCCTCTCCCTCCAGCTCCCAGACGGCCAAAAAGCAGTAACTTGTTCAGTTTCAGGTAGGGTTTCGGGAAGGTGTCGCTGCATTCAGGAACTTGCCCACTTCCAAGACTTCACCCGACACCAGCGATTTGAACCCCGACTTTGATCTCAGCAGCGATCCTCGTCAGCACCTTAGCAGCGTTCCTGCGCACTCAATGTCAATACGCAGCGGTCCGCCTTTGACCTCCCCCCCCCCATCCCCACCCCACCACTCACCTGATCCGGCTCACCGCCGACCTCAGCAGCGGCCGCTCTGCCCTGCACCACTAACCTGAAGCGCGGCACGACCTTCCAGATCACCGAGAAGAGCGCCTCGGGCGAGATGGCGCCGGAGGCGGTGCTCAGCTCTACCAGCACCTTGCGCAGCTCCTCCGTCATCAGCTCGCCGTTCAGGTCGCGGGTGCTGCGCGTCACCTGGCGCGCCGGGTCAGTGTCAGGTCAGGGGTCAGGCGGGCGCGGCGAGCACGTATGGCAGGGGTCATGGTCACCGGCGGGGTCGCGGGGGTCACAGCCGGGCCTCTTCAGACGCCGTGGGTCGAAAGAAGGGGGGGGGGGGGCGCCGTGGCGGCGGATTCTAAGACGCCAACTGAGGCAAAGTCAAGGTCACTCAACGGCAAGATGTAACGCGGACCAAACCCGACCCGCGACGTACAACGAGCTCAGCGGACAGTGTGGATGTACCCCCGGTCAGGTGGGTTCAGGGTCGTCTCATGAAAGGGAAGAGAGGAGTCACATGAAGACAGGGGGAGACCCCCGGTAAGACTCGCACGAGCACGCCGCCTCACTGGCGCTCCAGCTGGGCCGAAGTTGGGACTGAGGGCGCGGCGGGCGGCCGCAGCAGGTCAGAATAGGTCACCGTTTTTAGTTTCTAATGGGCAACGTCCGGGCCATCCCCACCGGGGGGGGGGGGGGGGGGGGACGGGAGACGGTACGGATGACGCCGCAGGAGCCAACGGGGCCGACCGTGAACCGTGCAGCGGCCCGACGCACATCACCAGCCGGCGACGGGTGGTGATGTGCGTGTCGTGATTTTTACGTGTCATGTTCTTTTATGACGTATATATTTACATATTTGTATATATATATATATATATATATATATATATATTACGTGTTATACTTTACATTTTTACGATTTAATTACGTAACACCGAACCTTGCAGCGCGTAACATAACCCATTACGGGACGGTCGCCACCTAGTCGGTGGCATCTCGTGCGTTGCCATTGGTGCAATGGGGCGCAATGACGTGAACAGAGCGCTACGAGGTTGAAGCTTCTCCCTGCAATATCGGCTGGAATCGGTCACGTGCCGCTGAGCCGTCAGGCAGGTCACGTGCCAGCCGGCTCGGAACCCGGCCGTGCGCCGCCGCGTGCCCCCGCTTGACAGGAGCGCTAAGGGGGACCCGACCGTACGTCGGCGCGGCCGGCGTACGGTCGCGAGGCCGACCGCGGGGGCGGCGGTGGGGGCGGCGGCGGCGGCGGCCCGCCGGCGCCGGCGCGAGGCTCGTACCATCACCGCCCACGCAAGCCTCGCTCGGGACCTGATCTAAACGGCTGCCGTAGCCGATCGGACCGGCACGCTCGCTGAGTGGCGTCGAAATATGATTGGTCGCGACCCGTGACGTCACCAGTCGCCGGCAGATTTAGCGCTGTCGGCCGCTGGAAATGACTTCGTCTCGAACGGCGCTGGGACTTTGATCAGCCTTAGATAAAATAAGGTCAGCCCCTAGATCTCCTTGCCCAGAGCCGCCCCCAAGCCGTTGCATGGGACGTCCCGCGCAGCCAAAACCACGCGGCCCGTACAAACCCACGTGACATTATCTCCCGAGACGCCACAGGCAGCGACTTCAGGACGCCGTTGACCCAGAAAAACGTCGCTCGCCAGTCGCGGCGAGGCACCAACACGGGGTCCGCACGGACCATTGCGTAGTGCACGCAACAGCATTTCGCCACACGTATTCTTATCTGGGCTGGTCCAATGCTGTTCAGATAACCTCCGCTGACGTATGGCTCGCCGGCGTAATGCAATTTACTTGGTGATGACGCGTCGAAGGCCAAAGCTCCGTCATTCTGTCAGCTTTTTCATAATTAGATCCCATCCCAGGCACGGACAGCGTGCCAGCCGGCATTTCGTCGGCCCGCCGCGAGCGAGAAGGCGCGGTCTGACAGAAGTCAACAAATGCTGGGTGGATGCCGAGGAGACGAGTGCCGCTTCCGGACGCACGCAGCTTTCCATGATTCTATCTTATCCTTAGTAGGTGATAGGTAAGTCACCAACGCACGTAAACATCATGACCACAGACATCGCTACATCACGGTGCGAACTGAGCCGGTGAAAAATTCCCGCGGCGGGAATCGAACGCAATCTACCCCGTAGTCTTCAGCTCTGCGCCTTGACCTCTCAGCCTCCCATGTGGCCACTCAATCCCCAACACCTGACCACCATCCCGCAACAGGTGTCCGCGCCGTCCGTCGCGGCGACGTCGGCCGAGCGCGACTCGCGCCGCCGGCGCGCTATTTCCGTGCGCGCCATTTCCGGAGATGGGCTCCTAATCCCGGGCCGGGTCGGCGGCGCGTCAGCATTACGCGGCGGCAGGCAGGCGCGCCGATGCGGGTGGAACGGCGGCAGGTCACCGCCCCCCCCCCCCCCCCCCGCTCGTCAGCCGGGCGTGGTCAGCGACGCCTCGGCCTCACCGGCCGGCAGAGGCTGGGCGATGCACGTGAGAGGGTATCGCCAATGCGGGCGGAACGGCGACAGGTCACCACGCGCCGCCCTCCCCACCCGTCAGCCGGGCATGGTCAGCGACGCCTCGGCCTCACCGGCCGGCAGAGGCTGGGCGATGCACGTGAGAGGGTATCGCCAATGCGGGTGGAACGGCGACAGGTCACCGAGTGCCACTCTCCCCACTCGTCAGCCGGGCGTGGCTGTAGTTGATTAAGAGTTTTAGGGCGCACCGATTACTGAGGTCATTTGCGCCTATAACAGTTAAATGACTACCTACGCGTATACATGGCTAAAAAATAGCAACGCCTCAGCCTCATCGGTCGACCGAGGCCGGGTGGTGCGCGCGTGACCAGCTGTTTCAGGTTTGGTCGCTGGCGTTGGCGCTTTCGACGCACTCAGCTGCTGAGGCTACATGACGTCTCCTGCTTCTCTGGTGGGAAGAGCGCCATCGCGGCGGAGAATCGAACCCCCGTACATCTGGTTTCCCGGACATGCAGGGGTTAACCATAACTGCACTGTCGGCACCCGGTGTTTTGGGTTCAACTGGCATTCATTGCACGTCCGCCTGACGTGTGATGTGGAACCGACGCAAGACATGTGTGTCCGCCGCCTCTTCTTTCCATCAACGCCTGAGTACACCAGGCTAATGGCGTAAACGGTCAGCTGTGCTTTTCTGATCAAATGTTCACAACTTTTCTTTGGTACTGCGATTGGCTGGGCGTGCATATGTGGTTTACGCCGCGTTTACCACTCACTATGCCGGAACAGAACTTTTCAGCCAGATCTTATGATTCATATTGTTCTTCCCACCTTTGATGAATATAACACGCGCCTTTCCTTCGCGACACGACATGTTGCGGCGCATAACTCAGAGCTCCATTTTCCTTTTACAAACGTTTTGATACGATCAGCGTCTACATGGGTGACCTCGTCAAATTCAAGTCCGGATGACATGATAAATAATACACAAACCCGCCAGCCGGATCTGTTTCCAGCGTCGCCAATCCCCAAACGTGAATTCTTCACAGGCACACACACCGGGAACCACGCCCTGCGTGATAACGACTGGAGTTTGGTTTCGAGACGGGCTCCTGCGGGCCCCGGGAATGAGACATATTCAGGTCCGCCCGGCGACGCGCAACAGGGCTCTTCTCATTAATGACGTAACTCGACGCCGGCCGCCCGGTTTGCGGGGAACCCCACCACCGGAGGACGCCGCGGGTCCCGTACGGCACACACGCCACCGGCCGCTCAGTCCCCCAGCTTCGCCAGCCCCCCCCCCCCCCCTCCCCCACACGTCCACAGCCGCACGGCCGCGTCTGTACTCCCAGGCGGGCGTGACGAAGCGGGGGGGGGGGAGGGGGCGGGGGGGCATCCGTCATCGGCCCCCGGCGGAGGCGGCGCGCCCGCTCCACACAAGAGCGCCGCAGCGGCCGGCCGGCGCCGGCCGCACGAGCGTACCCGCCAGCCGTTGCCGAACGAGGCGCGGCGCTCCTCACACGGAGCGTGAACACGACAAGAATGACGTCATGCACGCCGCCGTCGGGCGCTGACAGCGAGCCGTGAGGCAGATGTCGGCGATGCGCGTCGCAAGGGCGGCGCTGGAGCCGCGTTTAACGTGCGCCGCGAACGGTTCAAAGGCGCCGGGGCAACGCGCCGCCACCCTGTGATCGGCACCACGTTTACGGTATTGTTTACTAAGCTGGACATTGCTCCAGGTTAGGAGGTACAAACCCGAGCTCTGCCTATTGAATGAGGGTCACGATAGTCCGTGATTTCGTCTCCCAAATCGTGTTGCGAAAAAAGTAACCACTGTCCACATGACCGGACTGAGCATTCGGGTAGTCACGATCATCCGAGTGTCTGTGAAAAAGCATAGACAACTGCATAATACACTCGGTATTGGTCTTGGGCTCTATAAACAGTACACCTTGCAAAAATAATACTGAATGTATCTATTGCACCGTTAAAATCGAAAGATTTGCGATACGAGATATTTCGTTACATTTAAGATGAAATTACACATGTTTGGTCAATGCATACTACGCTTGGCCCTGCTCCGCCTTCGTATCTGGTTATACAACTTGCCTTATTCACACATGTAGTGCAGCACGGCAGATTTTCATGCCGACCTTCGACACCTGCCTTTCACCCACGCCGACATTATCCCAATCCGCTACTCAATTCGAGACCAGTGTAGCCCAGTACATATACACCTGACCGAGTGTTCCAGTACCAAAACCAATCCGAAGCCACCAGCTCTGCTACAGAGCACCCGCCACGCGAGGACATGCACGAGGGCATGGCTCATCCCTGCTAAGCGTGCTCCCCACATTTTCATTTTCAGAACGCTACCAGCGCGTGACGTATGAAAAATACTTCCGTGACAACCTATGTGACGAAAAATTCACACCATGGAGCGCACGCTAGCAGACTTCATTCATCGAAGTGCTTATAATGATGTGATGTCGGCACATAAGTCACGGCATGACAAAAAAGGCAATTACCACGGCATGCTACGCCTCAGCGGCGCACCGCGAGACACCCCAATATTGCCCGAGCAAGCATCAAACAACACGTGACTTTGACAATTGTCTACCATCCGATCTCCAATGGTTTCCATTCCCAATTTTCCTCAGATTCCACGTGGCACCACCTACACACGGGATGTCCAGAAGCTTGCCATGCGAACCAGGTCGTGACCCACCTTATCAAAAGACCTGGGCTTCCACGCTGTGCGCCGTCTCCGGCCAAGTCGCTGCACCGCATCTTGTCACAATGAAAGCGGCACGCGCACTTCCGACGCCTCCGCCGTCTCGACTCTGAAGTGTTCGTGTGAGGTCGAGCTCACCAAGCCAGGCGCCATCTGCCGGCCTCCGAAACCGCGGCGCGATGCCGGCCGCCGGAACGAGGCTCATCTTCAGACCCCGCCCGCCGCCCGCGACCGTACACATACACCTGGCCGAACGTTCCAGTACCAAAACCAATCCAAAACCATCAGCTCTGCTACAGAGCACCCGCCACATGAGGACTGGTGACTGGACCCGCTACCGGCGACTGATCGAGCGGGCGCCACCTGGCCACTGCTCAGATAACATTCGCGTTAACGGGACTAGGTCCGCTACGGGTAAAGTAGTTCGGCTGAAGAAGCTGCTTACGCTGACCCCGCGCGAATACACCCTGAAGTCGGTTGACCACAACATAATACCCGTTAGGTCACGTCGATTTATCGTCGCCGCGATCGTCAGCCTCAACACGAGAGCGATCTCAGCTTTGCCAGACTCTATGAAAATCTGTGCAGGTGAATGCTTGGTGGGTCGAGGGAGCGGTCCGCGCCGACAGCTGTTGCCATTCTGCCGTTGTGAGAACATCGAGCGGCGGGCTATCTAAAGAGCTTCTATCCCGATCTCAACCCGTTTTCTGCACCATTGGTCTCCATGGTGGTCATTGCATTAACGCCACATGAGTTTGCATAACGCGACCAACGGATGCAGCGGAAGCACGTCCAGGAGGAAGCGAACGGAAGACCTGAACACCGAGAGGCAGTTCCCTGTAACATTTGGCTTCCCTGCGCTTACAGCCTTCCCTGCGCTCACAATCCTTATATGCTGGAAATCATATCTTTGCCCAATGAAAACAGACATCTCGCACACAACCGTGCATTGAAAAGCGTCCCAATACGAAGCGCCCTCCTGCTCTCCTGATGGGTAATAGACACAGGACCTCACCGAACAACTGGGAAAGCGCGGTTGTTCCACGCTCATCTCGGCTTCGATCCTCAGCGCTACACTCTTAAGTCAGCTCTGAAGCATCTCGAGCCCACGCAAGCAGGAGCCAGCACCGGCGCTCTGTTGTATCCCCCATCATAAGCTGTTTCGGTCACAATGAAAAGTACATGAAGGAATTGGCCACGCGCGAGTGTCAGCTCTATAGATGTGAATCGCGAGCCGGTAAATGGACCAATTGAAAACCGAGAGCAGACATTCCACGACTTCCACCGCGCATAGACCACGATGTCCATGTGCGCTAGCGAGACCTTTGATGGTCAGCTTAATTGCAAGGGGTTCAGGCAACGCGGCGGCACAAAAGAAGCGGATATCACAAGGGCTCACTAATAACCGGCTTTCAGCAAACGCTGGACGTCCTCGTTGTGCAAGGAAATCAAAATTAACTACGCTTCCAAGCACATTTCACGTTTCTCTTGTTGTCCTTCATCTCGACATGTGAAATGTGAAAATGTGACAATGGTGAAAAATGACAAAATTGACACCACGACATTGAAATGTCTCTTTCAACCATCCATGCGCATGCTACGTTCTCCTTGGAAGAACACAACGCAGCTATCGGCCGAGATGAACGCCGAGTCCAAAGCGCTCGAACTAAGCCCCTCTTTTTTGTCTCGCCTTTATGCGCAGCGCGTGCACTTGCAAAAAAAAAACGACTCAATCGCGATGCTTCTAATAGATTCTCGTAGCCGGACGCAGACAAACGCACACGGCGCAACTACAATAATCGCAGCAAATTTGATGACAGCTCCAGGGACAATGCAGCGCAATGGTCATTGGTTTAAGGCCGCGGAACACTATTGCCGGCCAGCGCATTCATTTTAGAACGACGCGGTGACTCACGCCCCGAAGCGGCCATATACAATGTGTGAAGATCGGACCCGCCCAGTCCGGCCAGCCTGAATCCACGCCTTCCTGGCTTCAGTCAAGATCGCCAGCCGAACGGCCGCCCCTGACATCCGCCCACCTTGTGTTGCCGCGCGCAACTGCTGCTGCACGTTCGCACTGTCGTGCGAAGCCACGGCACCTGGGGAGGACATCCTCGCTCCCATCCCTAACCACCACCCTGCACCCTACGTCATCTCACCTGGCCGGATCTTGCTCCTGCCGTTCTGCACGCGCACCTTGATGATTCGGCCAGGTCGGGCACTCTTCATGTAGCTACGGAACTCCTGGATGTTGCTGTGGCGAAGACGAAGGCGCACATCAGTGGAAGGTGGCTCGAGGTGAGCAGCGGCGGGGAGGGGGGCGGGGGGGGGGGCTGAAACTGAAGGGAACGGGGGATAGCGGGCGGGGTTGTGACTGGACATGCTTTCGACGAATCGGGGGAGAGGGGCGGGAGGGCTGGAAGTAGCGGGTCGGAGGCGGAGCTCACACAGAAGGTGGCAGCTGCGGTTGGTACTGTAAACGACAGAAGAACACAGCTGCGCCGGACCTGTGAGCTGACAGATGGGACCAGTGGTGATGAAAGCGGGACCAGGGATGATGGAACCGAGATCAGTAATTATGGGAGCGGGACCGGGATGAAATGCGCGGACGGGGTGATCAGAGCGGTTCCGGGGGATCAGAGCGGGACCGGGGATGATCAGAGCTGTTCCGGGGGTGATGGGACGGACCGGGGTGATGGACGGGACCGGAGGTGATGGCGGACGGGGTGATGGCCGGACCGGAGTGATGGACGGGGACCGGGGGTGACCGGGACCGGAGGGTGATGGGAGCGGGACCGGATGACCGGAGGGACCGGGATGGGAGCGGGATCGGGGATGATGAAGCGGGCGGGGGGATGGAGGCGCGACCGAGGGTGATGGCAGCATGAGCGACAACGGCCGCCACCGCTGGGCGGGACCGGGCCGCAAACCAACACCACGGCCGACACGCAGCCGCCGGTCGTCAGCTTTGACAGATGGGCACGCGGAAGGGTTGGCACACCCCCCGCCCCCCGGGAGGCGACACACGACATGTGACGGAGCGCGGCCAGGCCGCGGCAGAGGACGGTGGGCGCAGGCCGCGTCCCTGCATTAGCCTCTGTCTGATTCCAGCTGCACAGGCGAGAGCGCCGCCGGCAACACGTTACCTTCGAGAATGACGGCGAGCCGGTGGCAATATAGAGTGAATGAATAATTCAAACCGCTGGGCAGTAATCAATGCCTGGCGTACTATTTGAGCCGTTTTACTGTGGCCCTACGGTATTGCGAATTGACGAACTTGCGTTTGATGTTTCGGCAAATGCAGCTTGTTCACGCGATCCAAAAACCCTCATGATAACCAGGTGTGTTCACGCGAACCAGAACCATTAATGACAACGTTTTGGCATCACGCGAATTACAGCACTATCCAAACGTCGAAACACATCTATAAGTCACACCCCGTGAGCGTGTCGCAACGTGGTGCGAAACGCTGTGACCTTACCAGCCCCACCCACACTGTCATGTATCAGAGAAAGCGAATAGGCCGCACATCGTGTCAGTTCCGTCCAGGGCGAGGCAGCAGCGCAGACTCGCGGGCCGCACCGCCTTGTTTCCCGCAAGCCGACTGACTGGCAGTGTCACTCTCGGCGGCATTTGTAAACGGAGTAGTGCTGGCAAGTTTAACGCAATTTCAGACAACACAATGG